>NC_048298.1:192954792-193130475 GCF_013100865.1 Trachemys scripta elegans | reverse complement strand
TGAGCTGTTTTCAGGTAAACCTGCAGCTTTGGGACAAGTGATTCAGACCCTGGGTCTGTGTTAGGGCCAGACAGGAGTGGCTGGCTCAGCAAGACAGGGTGCTGGAGTCCTGAGCTGGCAGGGAAAACAGAAGCTGGGGTAGTCTTTGCACTTCGGGTGGCAGCTCCCAAGGGGGTTTCTGTGATCCAACCCGTCACATTGTCTACAAACCAAACCCACATATCTCATTTTCCAGCCCTTTGATTTTTTCGATGACAATTCAAAATTTTCCATGGAAAACACTCTTTTTGTGGAAAAAATCATTTTGTCAAGAATCCAAGCCAAATTTTTTGTCAGAACAATTTAATTGGAAAATTTTCAGCCAGCCCCTATTATTTTTCTTGTGGACATACCTGGAGACTTTAATTAGGGATCAGACCTCCTTGTGCTATGCATTATATGGCCCTGTAAAAGGGCAGACACAGCCCCCAAAGAGCTTACAGTCTACAACAGTTAGATGCAACAAACAAAGGTGAGGGCGCAGGATAAGGAACTGTTGTAGTCCTGCTACCTAGGCGTGCTGGGATGGGAGGTGCTGTGCAGGGGATGTGGCAGGCCTGGCCCTGATGGAGCCTACCCTGCCAGAGGAGAGGTGGGGAGAGCAGGTCCCAGGCCCCGCAAATTGCATGGAGCCTACTGAAGAGTCCCTTCTGGGTGGATTGGTGGGTTTATAGGGATCTCTTTGGTTGCTATTGTACGGTGGACTGTACTATTATATCATGTGGAGTCCACAAATGAGTGCTGTTCCCATATTGTATTGTGATATGGAGGAGAAGCCAGTTTGTATCTTAACCTGTTCTGCCTGGCAGGCCTCTCAAAGGCTTCTCAATTGAAGCAGGGCTGCAGTCGACTGCCTGCATTTTCTTTTTTGTGGAGATTGGTGGGTTTATGGATGCAAAATTCCCTAATCCTGCATCTTTGCCAGGAGAGACAAAGCTCCAGTGGCTTTTTTTTAAACCATCTGGGTACAAGAGTTACATTTGCCCAGTCAGGGCTGGATTAAGGCAGACGAGCCCCCACAACATGGGGCCCCCAAGGTTCTGCCCATAGGGCTGTGCCCTCCACCTGGAGGTCCCTATCTCAGAGAGGTGGGGGCAATGGTATGGCGCCTCTATATTCCCCCCTGGAGCAGCAACTGGGATTCTCTCCCCCTAGAGAGGAAGGGGTGGTAGCAAGAGGACTCTCCAGCAGCCAGTATATACCTGCTTTGGTAGATGGGCCAGGCCTGCTGTACTCTTCCTCTCTTGTCACACACAGAGTGTAGGGGAAGTGTTGGCAGGGCCCCCTTGGAGCATTGGCTCTTGGAGCTATTGTAACCCTCATACTTCTATTGCAGCATTGAGCGGTGCAAAACAAGGGAAGGAACAGTGGGGAGGACACGTAATTATCCTTTTGGTTTTGGGACTCTGTGTGTGCCTGCAAAGCAGCCAGAGTCAGGTGGGGTGACTCCGCTGGATTGGCCAGAATCATCTAGAATTGGGGTGTGGTAGGCACTAGGCATGCTTGATAGCTGTTTGAAGCTACTTAGATGACTTTTGTTGTGGGCAAGCCACCTGGCAGGACACACTCAGAGTTGCTCGCTGAGGATATGTCTACACTACATAATTAAATCGATTTTGTAGAAGTTGATTTTTATAAATCGATTTTATTCAGTTGATTGTGTATGTCCCCACTAAGCGCATTAAGTCGTTGGAGTGCGTCCTCACTACCATGGCTAGCATCAACTTACGGAGCGGTGCACTGTGGATAGCTATCCCACAGTTCCCACAGTCTCCACCGCCCATTGGAATTCTGGGTTAAGCTCCCAATGCCTGATGGGGCAAAAACATTGTTGCGGGTTGTTTTGAGTACATGTCGTCAGTCACCCTTCCCTCCATGAAAGCAACAGCTGTCAATCATTTCGCGCCTTTTTTCCTGGGTTACCCAAGCAGACACCATACCACGGCAAGCACAGAGCCCACTCAGCTCACCGTCACGCACTTTAAAAGCTCGCTGGTGCTGTTTGCTGACTAGGTCAGACCTCAGCGCAACCAACATTCCCATTGTTATTGCTGCTTGCTATGTGCTCCATAATATCTGTGAGAGTAAGGGGGAGACGTTTATGGCGGGGTGGAAGGTTGAGGCAAATCGTCTGGTGTCCAATTTTGAGCAGCCAGACACTAGGGCGATTAGAAGAGCACAGCAAGGCGCGTTGTGCATCAGAGAGGCTTTGAAAACCAGTTTCATGACTGGCCAGGCTACGGTGTGACAGTTGTGTGTGTTTCTCCTTGACGCAAACCCGCCCCCTTTGTTGATTTTAATTCCCTGTAAGCCAACCATCCTCCCCCCTTCGAAATAAAGTAACTATTGTTTTGAAACCATGCATTTTTTCTTTATTAATTAAAAAAAAAAATGAGATAACAGACAAGGTAGCCCGGGTGAGGTGGGGGAGAGGGAAGGTCACGGCCACATTGCTTATTGTAGCCACAATAAAAATCAAACTGTTTGAATGACAGCCTTCTGTTGTTGGGCCATCCTCTGGAGTGGATTGGCTGGGTGCCCGGAGCCTCCCCCCAGTCGTTCTTGGGCATCTGGGTGAGGAGGCTATGGAACATGGTAGGTTGCTTATACAGTGGGTGCAGCGGGGGTCTGTGCTTTTGCTGGCTTTCCTCAGCATCGCGTCCTACCTCCACTCTTCATGCTCACTTAATTCTTTCCTGGCCTCTGCCACTGAATGCTTCCATGCATTAAGCTGTGCCCTATCAGTGGGGAGGACTGCATGAACTCGGAAAACAAGTCATCGCGAGTGCGTTTTTTTCGCCTTCTAATCTGCGATAACCTCAGGGACGGAGATGATGGGGGAGCGTAGAAACATTCTACGCTCTATGATTCTGGGGGGACTGCATGGTCACCTGTGCTGCCGAGTTCGCCACGCTGACCAAACAGGAAATTAAATTAAAAAGTTCCCAGAGCTTTTCCTGTGTACCTGGCTAGTGCATTGGAGTTCAAAGTGCTGTCCAGAGCGGTCACATAGGAGCACTCTGGGATAGCTCCTGGAGGCCAGTACCATCAATTTATGTCCGCACTATCCCAAATTCGATTTTAGCGCTAATCCCCTTGTCAGGGGAGGAGTACAGAAGTCGATTTTAAGAGCCCTTTAAGTCAACGGAACGGGGTTGGTTGTGTGGACGCATTCATTTTAAAATTGACCTAACGCGGCTAAATTCAACCTAACCCCGTAGTGTAGACCAGGCCTGAGAGTGGAACTAATGGGAACTCAAGGGTAGGGGGAGGAATTTATAAATAGGAGGAGTAGGAGCCAGGTAGGTGGACTACAGCCTGCTATAAGAACTGTATTCCAGGGACTTGGCTAGTTTTGCTGGATTAGACTGCAGGCTCCCTCGCCCTTGTCATTGCAAGGTCTCAAAGACAGTTTGAAGGAGACTGTGAGACTATCAGTTGTTTGCCAACTTGAAGGAGCTGGCTTGGCCAACAGAGGGTTGGACACTATTCTCCAGAGACTGAGAAAAGTAAATCCTTCCAGAGAAGAGCCCTAGGGTGTGTATGGATGTTTGGGTGCAGAATTATATTTTGCATTAGAACTTGTGATAGTAACAGGTACTAAAATTTGGGGAAAGCCTTGAAAGTGTTATCTTTAAAAAAGTGTTATTGACAATATTCACAGTTGTTTCATGGATCAAAAGTAAACTCTTATTCATTTATAGATGTGTGTGTGCGCGTGCGTGTATATAGATAGGTAGAATAGATTTAGTAAACATTTTTCCTTTAGAGATTGTTTGCTCAGAGATTTAACTTAAAAAAAAAAAAGAAATATAAGTCCTGGAAGGACTTAACTGTGGTCTATACCCCAGCACAGAAGTAAGCTGGGTTACAGGAAAGGGAAAGAAATATTACACCTAACGTTGGCAAAGTACTGCCTCCATGACACTAGCACTCCATTGAGATAGGACAGTTGAATTCTCTCAGAGCTATTGTTTCAGGATGTCTGCATACTCAGGCAGACGTGTCTGCAGCAGTTATATTTGGGACATGCTTTCAAATTTTTCTCTGCAACCACAAGGGCTAGAAAATACTTTACTTTTAAATAAAAGCTGAGGTTGTGATGTAATCACCTGATTTCATGAGCTGGGACTCTAGGAATGGGCCTGTACTGTAGTGCCTCCACCTAACTTTGGCCCTGGAAATGCTACCTTGTGACTTGTGTGATGAGGGAGGGGTGGGAGAGAAAATTATATGATAAGGAGCCAGGGTGCAAGAGGAGAACTGGACCTGTCTGGACAAAGAGACTGGGACTGGGTGGGGGGCATTGCGACAGAGAGTCCAGAGGGATGAGACACTAGGGCTACATCTACATGACACACCACTTTTGGTGGTAGGGTATGTGTAGCTACACGACACAGTGAAAAGTTAGCTGTGCTCTCACTGCGGTGTGTAGCTGCACATGTCAGTGAAAAGCTCTGCCAGGGGTGAGGCAGCAGGGAAAAGCTTCAGTAGTTCCCCTCTGCTGGAGCTTTCACTGTGGCGAGGAAAGACTCTCTGGCCGGGGGCAGGCAGTGGAGAAAGACTGAGCCTTTCCCCCCTGCCAAAGCATTTCCCCACTGCCTCACCCCTGCCAGAGCCTTTCCCAGGTCCTGCGGCGGGGAAAGGCTCCAGCAGCTGGGAGGCAGTGGGACACTATACAGCTAAAAATAGCAGTGTAAATGGGCAGGCTCAGCTTGGGCAAGTAGAGAGCCATGTAGGGTATGTTCTCGCATACATACCCACACTCTTCAGGTGTGTCTGTGCTCTACTCAGCTAAGTCATGCCTCACCATCTACACTGCTACTTAAAACTGTGCTAGGCAGGCTACCTGAGTGCCTACTCTACACCCCACTGAAAGACAAATGCAGTCTAGACATAGTTTAGGATTTGCTGGGCTGGGCTGAGCAGGGAGACTGGGATGAGAAGCTTGATGAGTGGAGACTGGGACTGGCTAGGTGAGGCTAATGGGACTGGTATGAGGAACCAGAGTGAGGAAGAGGAAGGATGGGGACAAGGGGATGGGACTAAGTGGTCAAGGTTGGGGGCAATGGGCAGAAAAGTCTTTGCCCACTAGAGAACACAGTGCCCCAGAGCCTGGAATGGAACCCCGGATGCCTGAGTCTCACTATTACTCTGCTGTCATCAAATATCTGTGAAACCCCATAGAAAAGGGTGTGTCTCATCCCCCTTTAAATCTGGTCCACAGAGAGAAGGACAACCTACTACTGCTGTTAGTTACTCCATTAGCGCAAATGACAGAGGTCTATGAGGAGGATCTAAAGGTTCCAACCCTGCTGATGACCCATGTGGGTGTCAATATGATGCCACTTGATGGAATTTCTGTTTTTTTCAGTTGGCTTTTTTAACAATATAAGAAATTGCACACAACCCCCCCCCCCTACATTATTAGGCTGTAAGTTTAAGCACTNTAAGAAATTGCACACAACCCCCCCCACATTATTAGGCTGTAAGTTTAAGCACTCAATAATGTTCTTTTAACGTGGTGTGCGTGTGCGTGTGCGTGTGTGTGATTTACCTCCTTTCTATAAGGAAAGTACGTTTAAGAGCCTAACCAGATCAGCAGCATCCCTTTAAACGACTGAGTTTCTTCTTGTGTGACTAACCAGGGAAACGACCTAAAATAAAATTTCTATAAGCAGTTTCTTACTGTTACTTACGTCATTACTTTGCGTAATGAGCTACACTAGCAACCCTGTTGAATGGGGTACCATACTGGAGGACCATATGTCATGGTTTGGGCTGCCAACAAATCAACACTGCAATAATTTGCAGACTGTTTTATATTTCTTTGATTTGGGAGTCTGTGTAATTAGTTCCCCAGAACAGTCTGGTGAAGGAAATACAGTCTGCTATTTAAGCAGAATTAATGCCCCATTTCTCTACATTGTGCTTCAGTTTCCCAGCACTGATGCCAGACTGGAGAAGAGATCAGTCTTGCGACATTCTCTCTTCAGTCCTGCTTTCATTGCAAAACTATTTCTGCTCCTTTGCCTGGGTCTTTTGCAGACCTGCTGACTGGCACAAGATGTGCTTGTGCTGTAATTAGAAATACCTTCTGCAGGTGGCAAGGAAGGATTTGTAGCCACAAGTACAGATCTCAGCAAAAAGGAAACAAACCTGAACATTTATGTACAGAACCAACACAATGGCAGTTCTAACTGCACTTTCCTCCACCCTGAAAACAGGGCTAGTTAGAATTTCCTATGGACTGTGCTTCAAAGACCTGGTTAATAAACCTTTACTGACCATGGCAGGGGTCATGCTTAAACTCATCAGGTCTCTCCCTGGGTCTGAGAGCTAGGACTTAGCGACCCTGGGGTTGGAGGAGGGGGACAGGGAGTAAAGTGATAGAAATATGGGGCAGAAGGCTCCTCGGGGTTCTAAAGAAGCTGTGAAGGAGCCCCTGAATTATAAATGAAAATTCCCGCAGCCTGGCCTTGGCATCAACACGTCTCATGATGTTTCATCTTTGAAACCTTCCTTGGAAAGAATGTGGTAGGAAAAACCTTTCCACTCAAACATGACATGACGCCAGCAAGTGGCAGCAGCTCCCCACATGACAAAGAGACCATCTGCATCTTACATCATCTGCCTGTTCCATTTTGTTTAAAATAACGCAGAAGTCATTCCAACTGTGTCAGCCGGGCCCAGAACGCTCCACAGGATTGACTAGGGAGATTGACTAACAGAAGGCTTGAGAAAGATAAACGGAAAGCTGTGAGAAATCCTATTCAAAACGCCTTGTGAAAGGAACTAAGGAAATTGTGCAAACATGGAGTGACGAAAAAGATACTTTTAGAAAATATGGGAATACTTTATATGAGAGAGACTTGCATTTGTATTCCCGCTTTTCTGTATTCACAGTCATCAAACACAGCTGGCATTTAGCTTTAGATAAATGGTAGGAAACAAAGCGTTGTATGATAGTAGTTCAGACAATCAGTCACACCCCACCTCCGCCTTTTAAAGTGTTCTTTTTCACACTGCAATAGCAAATACAATAGTGAACAGGTCCTGTTAATAGGCACTGAATAGTACTGGCCAAAGCAATGGAATATCCAGATCAGCACTGTATAACTGAGCTCTTTTCATCCATAGATCAAAGTGCCTTACACAGGGGGAGGGATAGCTCAGTGGTTTGAGCATTGGCCTGCTAAACCCAGGCTTGTGAGTTTAATCCTTGAGGGGGCCACTTGGGGATCTGGGGCAAAATCAGTACTTGGTCCTGCTAGTGAAGGCAGCGGGCTGGACTCAATGATCTTTCAAGGTCCCTTCCAGTTCTAGGAGATGGATATCTCCATTTATTTAGGAGGGTAAGGATCATTATCAGCCTCCACTTCTTTTAAAATACAGTTGGGGAAACTGAGGCATGGAGTGGTGAAGTGACTAGCTGAAGGTAACACAGTGGTATTAGCAGAATTGGGACTAGAATCCAGATCTCCTTGGCTGGGGCCCTAGCCACTGATCCATACTGCTGCCAGTAAACAAACAGTGTCCTGAAGGTCAAAGATTTTGAGCAGAAGCAACAAATCAAACTGAAGTCAATGGGCACTGCAGTTACGCAACACCTTTGAAAATTAAGCCACTGATTTTTCACTTGTGTGATTCAGAGCAAAAGGAAGTTTCCTTCACCTGCTCGCTGTCCCTGTGCTTTATATATATATAATGTTTTTTCACATTAAGGAGTAAATTTGGGAAATTTGGATTTTTTTTTAAAAAATGACACCCCAGCAAGGAAGACACCAGCATTTGGCGGGAACTTGTGACCACACAGAGTGAAATCCTGGCTCCATTGGAGACAATGGCAAAACTCCTATTGACTTCAATGGGGGCAGGATTTCACCCATACATCTTATCTTGGCTAGAGTAAAAGCGGTTTGTTGTTTAAAGAAGTATGGTCTAACTACCATGTACTAAACCCCTAGTGCAGGCAGGACAGTCATACTGAAGCACATCCCAAGCTGGTTGAGTTGAAGCCTAGGTAAGCATGAGACAAGATGGTCACATTCAGGCTTAGCTATGAGTGCAGGCTTCAACTTAACCAGCTTAGCACATGCTAAAGTACAACTGCCCTGTCTACAGTAGAGTTAGGTAACCTGTGTGTTAGATCGTGCTAGCTAACATGATTTGAAAGTCCCCATTGTTATGCTAGTCAAGAAGAAGCTGCAGAACCTGATTCTCCCTGGATTTGTAGGTACTGTAATCATTTACAATGCAACCAACTCGGGATTTGCTGCTCTCTTTCATCTTTGCAGTCACTGGGCATAGGCGCAAATGACCACAGTGTTGCACCTTGAGAATCAGACCCTCAGCTGCTTCTAAAGAAGGGGTGGGAGCAGTTCAATTTGTACAGGTCTTCTACTTGCTCCTACCCATGGTTACAGCACTAACGCATGAGCATAGGCCACACCTCAGTTGGGAGTTACCAGACCTCATTTTCATTACACTACCTGTACTACTTCTCCAGTGACTAGAGAAATTTAGGCCATACTTACGTTACCAACCTATTGCAAACTAAGCTGGACACACTCTTTAGGCTCAGAGACATACTAAATTGCCTAACATACTGTAATGAATAGAGAGCCAGATCCTGACCTCAGTACAGTCTGTTTGTCCTGCTCTGGCAGCACAAAGCGGGCATAAAAGCTACCAAAGTGGAGCAGCAGAGGATTCTGTCAGGTTGAGGGAATCCCCAGGGGGCATAGGTGTGCCCCATAAAGTGTCCAGTATAGGTACAGCGTATACACCTAGTAAGAGAAATTCCCTGCCCAGAAGAATGTGCAGTCTAAACAGACAAGGCAAACAAAAGGTGGAAGGGCGTTTAGGGCAGTAGCCTGGGACCTGAGAAAGACCCACCCACTAAGAAGAGATGAGAAACTGGACCTTCATGACCACAACCCCTCATTTGTGGAGTCCCACAAAGATCAATTCTCTCTCTAGTCTTTTCAACATCTATATGCAACCAGCAGGTGAACTGGTCAGACGGCAAGGGCTCAAGTGCCAGCAATATGCAGACACCACACAACTTTACCTATCCTTTCTCACATAAGACTACACCACCACCAAGATGGCCCAGTGCTTGGAGGTGATCAGCTCATGGATGAAGAGGAGCTGGTTGAACCGGAACCCAAGCAAGACAGAAGTAATGCTGGTAGACAGAGGAAAGTGTTTTGACAATTTTGCAGCCCTGATCCGATTGTCATTAGTAGAAGACACAAACTCACAACTGGTCAAATCAGTCCATAGATTAGGAGTACTCTTTGATTCCACACTGATGCACATAGCAATATCCATAAGTAGCCAACATGGATAAAAATTGATGATTTTTTAAATTTAAACTAAATACAGGTTTATTTTTTATAAAATTAACCTATTTAAAATTAAATTTAAAATTGTTAACCTATATTATGCTCTAAACTTATTATAAGCTAATAAAATAATTTCAATTAAATAAAAAAAATAAAGCAGTATGTGTTTGCTGCCAAATTTTTAAGAAAGTTCCACCAGTTCAGTGGTTTGAGTAATTGGCTATGCATCTGGGACCAGAGTTTGCTAAAGTGCTAAACCAGCTTTTGACAGCAGGAACCTCTTCTGCAGGGGCAGAGAGAATATTTTCTTCATTTCAGTTTGTTCAATTAGTTAAATTCAATGACTAGTTCATTCAAAATTAAGAAAACAACTGGGAGTTGAAAACCTTGTTTTCCTTTTCCAATCTATGAATAAAAAATAGGTGTGAGAGGATGAAATCTACTAGTTCTCAAATCTTGAAGGACATGGTGACCAGAAACAATCAGTTCAGTTCATTAACTAGAGCTAATACTACCTTCTTTAATAACTCAGTTAGGATATCAAATGGACGTCAAGGTCCCAGTCCTTATTTTCAAGGTGCTCTATGGCCTGGGCCCAGGATACTTAAAAGATTGAGTAAGGCTTTGGGATGAAGACTGTTATTGACAGTTCTGTTCCTCAGGCACAATGGAACTTTCTACCATACGGGCAAAGCTTGTCTCTGAGGGAGACAGAGCTTTCTTGGGAGTTAATCCAAGGTTGTGGAATACTCCCAAGAGAACGAAGAGAGATCACAAACCTCACCACTTTTTGCCCCTCCCCCTCCCCGCCTACAAGGCATGTTTCTTTGACCTTGCCTTCTCTAACATAAACCTACAGCTCTCTGTGTGCGTATCGGTTCATTGATTTAGTTGGGGATTGGTCCTGCTTTGAGCAGGGAGTTTTGAGCAAACTCTGGGCTTTTCCACCCATCCGCACCCCCTGCCATCCCAACTCTGGGCTCTTCCCCCCACCCCACCCGCATCACCTGCCGCCCCAGCGCTGGGCTTCCCCCCACCAGTGCTGACTCCACCCGCTTTCCTCTCGCCTCCAGCCGGGCCAGCGCTGTCAGGGTTGAGGTAAGCAGCGGGGCTCCCAGGCCACGCCTCAGCCCAGGGTCCCTCCAGCCAGGGCTCCCGCCTCCAGGACTGTCCGGGACCGGGGAGGGCAGAGCCAGGGGACCGCCCCGAGAGGGGGCTGAGGAGCTGGGCAGGGCAGCCCCAGAGGGAGCGGAGCCCCAGAGAGTGGGACGAGGGCCCCATGGCAGCGCCATGCCCTCTATGACCCTGCTGCTGCTGCTGCTCCTGGCCACCCTGCCGCAGTCCCTGGGCAGCTCTGGCCACTTCGCCCAGCCCCGGCTGCGGCACTGGGGGGCGGCCGCCCAGCGGCATCTGCAGGCGGCTCTGTGTGCCCCGAGGGGTGGCCCCCAATCCGAGTGTCCCGCGCTCGGAGCCCGCCCGGCCATAAGGGGGTTGGACTAGATGACCTCCTGAGGTCCCTTCCAACCCTGATAGTCTATGATTCTATGAGTTGCGCAGGGTTGAGTTACGAGCTGTTAAGTACATGTAGCTCCCATTAACTTTGGTTGGAGTGTTGTGTGCTCAGCATTTCTCAAAAATCTGGCCCAAGTTGAGTTCCACCTACAGCTGGTTGGACATTGTTCACTGGTTATTTTTATTTATTTATTTATTTTTGGATTACAAAATGCCTTTTCAAAATGAAATAGAAATTTTTGCAAGAAAATTTGCAGTTTCATAGAAATGTTTTTGGCTCTCAGTTTTATGACCAAAATATTCTATGAAAATTTTCAGTGAAAAAGAAAAGTGGGTTCTTTGAATTTTTTCACAGTAAATAAGATGCAGTTCCTGACAGACCTGCTTTGATTCCACCTCAATTTTCTGATTTTGATAAGACTGGCCTATGTCCTGAAAACAGGATATCTTCTGGGGAATCCAGTCCAGATCAGCAGTGATGGAAAGCTATTGCCACCTGATATCCCCTTTATGAAATGAATTGGTGGCCTCAGTTGCATTCTTAGTGGAGGGTGAAAGACTACTGGCCCACCTGGCACTAATTAACATCCATGTTGATAATCTCAGCAGAAGGTCCCAGAGACTGTGTGGGTATGAGAATAAACTTCTCTCTGACTCCTGAAGGTGATCCCTCCACATCCGGTTGAGATACATGGGCAGAGCAATGTGGGGAAGTCTGCTTCCATTGTCTTACCTGTTCTACAGCCACAAAGAGGGCTTTGGTTGCTAGGCTGTCAATCTGCTACATTTCATAAGCCCTACATTCACTTACAAGAGTTTTAAACAAGGAAAATTAATTTTGAACTGATGTGATGTCATCATACTTTGACATGGCATCGTATGTCATTGTGTTACAATGCTATCATTTCTGCACATCACACCTTTGTCCTGGAGGCAAAGACATAAACATGGCCAATTCAATACACTGGGGCATAACATGACGTCCAACTATTTCCGCCAGTAGCAACGGGTCTGGCTTTCAGACCAGAAGCTACTAAGAGTGAGAGAGAAAAAAGGGAACTAAAACACCTGCCCCAACCCTGTAAAAAAAGTTATCAGATGTGATTCTCAATTATCACCCAGCTAGCTCGCAGACGTCAGTACAGAGACTAACGTGACGTCTGTAATGCCTGAGAGAGTGGAATTAAAATTTGTTTCTGGGCAGCTGGTTGCTGCGTTTTCAGCCCAGGCAGAACTAATGTTTGTGAAATATACTGTGCGTGATGAGTTTCCTCTAGCTCCCCAGACTGACAGTGTTCTTCTGTCCCCTTTCTCTTTCTAAGGGATGAGACCATGGGAACTGCAGCATCTCTTCTTTCAGATGGCATTATTTCGCTTACTAACTTGTTCCATCATTGAGCTTTCCCAGGCAGCTGCTATCTTAGACTTGCATTGCATCTGCCCACAGTCAGATGATGTGCCCTGACAGAAGGCAGTAAGAACAAAACCAGTCTCTGAAAGGCATTTTCCAAAACAACGCTCAGTTCTGGGGTTAAAGGCACCTCTGACTGTGACCTCTTCGTGGCCTCCTTGGGTATGACTACACTGCAAAAAAAACCCCAAAACAATGGTGAGTCGCGGAGCCTGTGTCAACTGATCTGGGTTTGCAGGGCTCATGTGACAGGGCTAAAAATAGCAGCTTAGACATTCCCATGTGGGTTGGAGTCCGGACTCTGAGACCCACTCCCCTTGCTGGGTTTCAGAGCCTGAGCTCCAGCCTGAGCAGAAATGTCTACACTGCTAGTTTTAACTCCTAGCATGAGCCCGAGTCAGTTAAGCTGGGCGTTGAGACTTGCTGCCTCAGGGTTTTGTTTTGTTTGCAGTGTAGATGTACCTCTAGCCCTCACCTTGCTCAGGGTGGGAACTCATGTTCCTTTCCCTCCATACTGGGCCTTTACATTGCAGCTCCACCTGTTCTACACTGTGATCATCATAGCAAGTCTAACTTGCAGCCCTGCTTTTTCCCAGGAGCTCTGACATTTGTTACCAGGGACCAGCCAACATTCCCAAAGCATAGTACACTTACTTAGTCAAAAGCAGCACATAGAAAACATATCATAGCATAACAGTCCACATGCATGCTAAGCTTAACAGGTGTCACCCATCAGGCACATGAGTTCCTGGTAGGTCCGTGCAGTTCTTCGTTCCGGAATGAGTCTAACTTTGAGTCAGGTCAGCTTGACTTTTGATTCAAATTCTTAGTTCTTTGTTTGCTAGGCCTCTTGAACCCAGTCAAAACAAGTATGTGTATTTTTCCCTAGAGGGTTGATCCTTTTTACTTGTCCAGCTATTTACATTAATTACCCCCTAGTGATTCTGTATTCCACAGGAAGCCCAACCAGTGAGCCAGGAACATACAGATACACATACCGCTTATTGATATAATAATCTATGAATATCCTATGTGCCCAAAGCAGCTGGCACATCTCAGTACAATAGTCTTTGAAGTATCCCCACTGCCATGCTCTCACATTTGTCAGTATCTTATCCAAAAGCTCAGTTTTCCAAAGGGGCAAACTTATGCAAGTCACTTTGTGAAATTTTGTATGTGGGGCATTGCAAGGACATGTTGTAATGCAATGTAACAGGATGGCATCAACATGTCCTTATGTTTCAATGCAATGTTGCAACGTGGTGATGTGAGGGCCCTGAAAGTTCTTTGAGCTGGACTTCCAGGACATTGGATTGCTCCATCAAAACTGAAAAAATCCTGGTAAACCACACAGATGAGAACCAGGTTTTGCTTAGCTTCATATTTTAACACTTGAGAAATTCTCGGTATTAAATAGCTTTTAAAAAGACAGTTTATATTCTTAGGACATAGTGATTTGATTCTGAGTGTATGAAGCAAAAACAACGAGGAGTCCTTGTGGCACCTTAGAGACCAACAAATTTATTTGGGCATAAGCTTTCATGGGCTATAACCCACTTCATCAGATGCATATGTGTGAAGTGGGCTATAGCCCACGAAAGCTTATGCCCAAATAAATTTGTTAGTCTCTAAGGTGTCACAAGGACTCCTCGAAGGGTGACCAGACAGCACATGCGAAAAATCAGGACGGGGGTGGGGGATAATAGGAGCCTATATAAGAAAAAGACCCAAAAATCGGGACTGTCCCTATAAAATCAGGACATCTGGTCACCCTAACTCCTCGTTGTTTTTCTGACACAGACTAACATGGCTACCCCTCTGAAATTAGTTTATGAAGGAATTTGGTATGAATCTGCCCAACTTTTAACCCCTCCTCCCCCATCTATGTAGAGAAGCATTCTACCCCCTCTGCTTATTTCTAGAATTAAAAGGCTATCATCCAAGCTGGGAATCTGAGCTGCGTCATGTGCATATATGGCATGTTTCAGGCTGTGGTCCAGCTAGGGGCAGCTGTTGGTTGGATGGAGATGAAGGCTATGTACTGAATGAAAATCAGTTAATGCAATCCAGGTGAACAGCCCTATTCTGTAACATGTCAGCGCAAATGAAGTGTGTGGAAAACAATCCAGTATGAATAGTTGGTGTTAGGCTGAAATCACCTCCCTTCCCCCTTTCTCCCAACGCCGATGCCTGTCCTCCTGGTGTGGAACTTCTCAATCCACTCAACGAAATGAGAAGCACTTGTACATCTACCACCCTATGTGTGAGGAAAAGTATCGAAAGAGATATTATATCAATGCTATTGTTCAAGGTGGAATGGAATGCGAATGAAATCAGCCCGAATCTCCCTCTACAAGAACCAGCTTGCCTGCTTCAGTTTTTCTGCAGATTTTTTGTGAATGCTACATAGTGTAGGGGGGAAATAAATCTCTTTTTCCTCCTCCACCAGCTCCCATCCCTCCCCCTGCATCTTGGAATGATGCACAAATGGTCCTGTTCATTTCTGGAGTTATAATAATTGGGTCCGGTGACAAGTTGGAAAATAACAGATTACTTTAATAAGAGTTTAAAGAGAGGTAATGACCAGAAAAGTGACTACAGTATGTAAAAATGGCAATGTCTCCTTCCATAGCTCTGTTCCCCAAGAATTCAGACTCTGTGTTTGCTTTGGCCAAACACAAGGTATTGGGCTCAATACAGAGGTAAATGGATGAAATGTCATGGCCTGTGCTATACAGGAGGTCAGACCAGGTGATCTAGGTATGTCTTCTGGCCTTACAGTCTATGAATTACCTTTGCTTAGTTTGCTAATAAAAATAAGTGTTTACTCCTTTTTTCTCTGGCTAGCCCTCCAGCAATTGGAGAGCGAGCTGGATTTTGTTTCCGACTCGTGTTGTCTAAATGCTGACTGCGGCATCTTTACTGTTGGTGGTTATGTGTGAATCACAAAGAACTGAGCTTGACTCTCAGAGTCCAGGTTGAGTTTGCAAGGGTGGCAATTAGGAAAAACATCTTTTTACATGTAAATGGATCAAATTTGCTATGGAGTCATTGATAGACAACACACTGCCTTTGTTTGTTTGTTTTTTCCACAAAATACCTTGTCAAAATACAGCCGCACTGAAGAAGCAAAGGGATTTCTGAGCTTCCACATATTTATACCCATAAAACTCTCCAGCAATTTATCAAATGGCAAGACACGTAAGGTATGAAACGCAGAAACATTGGCTTACTGATTGACCATTCCCACAGGGACTGATACTGTTTAATCCTTTCATAAGTACCATGGTACCATTCTATACCATTTTATAGAATCATAGAAACATAAGGCTGGAAGGGACCTCGAGAAGTCATGTAGTCCATCCCCCTCACACTGAGGCAGGACCAAGAAAGCCTAGACCATCCCTGACAGGTGTTTGTCCAGCCTGTTCTTTAAAACCTGATGGGGATTCCACAGCCTCCCTTGGAAGCCTATTCCAGAGCTTAACTGTCCTTACAGATAGAAAGTTTAAGCACCTGGTATTGGCCACTGTCGGAAGACAGGATATTGGGCTAGATGGACCTTTGGTCTGACCCAGGATGGCCGTTTTTATGTTCTTAATTACTTCTTGTGCTACCTTCAGTGGAAATAGAGAGCAATTGATCACAGTCTCTTTATAACAGTCCTTAACATATTGAAGACTAATCAAGTCCCCCCTCAGTCTTCTTTTCTCAAGACTAAACATGCCCAGGTTTATTTTTAACCTTTCCTCATAGGTCAGGTTTTCTAAACCTTCTGATTAAGTTGTCTCCTTTAAAACTATAACACTTCCACTTTGTTAAAATTGGTGCTATGGAGTCTTTAAATGAAGACTGGGTGACTTGCTAAAAGATATGCTCTCAGTCAGCCACAAGTCATTGGGCTCAGGAATGTTCACTTCTATAGTAAGGAAGAATAATTCCCTCCACTGCAGAAAACACTCTAATAAAGTAAAGAGCCCATGTAATCATAGGTCTGCCATGCCGCTCTCATCTCTAACAACTCATTGTTACAGCAAGCACTTCTGAATGCATGGGCTCATCAGCCATTGTGGGCATGATGTTAACCTGATTAATATGCCTCTGGTTAGAACTGCTGTAAATTCCCTGAGCTGCTGGTCCTCTTCCTCCCGCCCTAGTCTCTTTTAGTAATATGAGTACTTCGGGGGTGGGGGAGGCATTATTGTGATTTATCCCGTGGGTTTGCAATGAGAGTGATGTGATGACCCTGCACATTCATCAGCTGCTCTTTCAGCCTGGTCTCATCTGTGATTTTTTTCCCCTCTGCTCCGGCTGCTTCGGGATATGTGGCACGTAGGCACATACGTCCTTGCACACACACGTTTGCAAAACTATACTTGTATAAACTTTGTCAGGAAGTCATCCAGCCAACGTTTCCAGAGTGCTGCTTTTAACTCTTCACTGATCAGTATCTGGTATCCTGGCTATTCCCACAGCTGCTGGGCACTCGCTCTCCTTCTCCCATTTTGTTTATTGATCACAATTGCTATCCTTCATGCAGGCTTTTTAGATCAATAGTAATAGGCAGTCTGTAAACACCTGGGAAGAACTTGCACACCTGACATCACACTACTTGCCATTAGTATGCACACACATGGCTTCACAATAAAATGCTGTCTTTGCTTCACGGAAAGATGATACACCAAATTGATCTGCGTACATGTAATGTGTGGGAGGCTGCCTGAAATTGGCTACAATGAGCAGTGTTAGTGAGTCAAGAATGTCTATGGGTGTGCAGGCATTTTGGAGTAGTTTTTTAACATCTGAATTCTTAACAGGCACATGAGTAGGGAAGGAAGTTCTCATAGCCTTTAAATGTTTACCCTGGTCAGGAAAAACCACTTCCTAAGGGACCACATCTTCAGCAAAGATATGGCTCACTCTGAAAAGAGGCAAGATCACACACCCACACATGCACACAAACATCTCATTGGGATGAGAAAAGAAAACTTACTTAGCTTGTTTACTTGAGTCAAAAGGGTGCTGTTCTTTCTGCTGTCATGTGTGAATGACAATTACATGTAAATGATGATAAAAGTATTTGGTTAGTGTCCTTTAACCCACCATTACTCCAGTGACAGGTTACCAGATTTGAATGGCTACTACAAGAATTTGGAGCCCACTCTAAAGGGATGGAGGGGGTGGGAGATTTTATCCTCTGCAAACAGGTGCAGAAAGGAGATGTCAGAGCCAGCGTTGGCATTTGGTTTCCATTGCAGGCCAAATTCTGATCCTACTTATATGAGTGTAAATCTAGCATATCTGTTATGCCAGTGGAATTATTCTGGATTTACACCACAGTAACAGAGATGGGAATTGGACTGTACATTTTTACATGAAGTTGAATCTCCCTTAGTGTGTATTTATACCATGCCCATCATCATACCTAAGCACCTGCTGACCGATCCCTTATTTGGTTGTACACATTAATCTTCTATAATTATGTAAAAAATAACATATAAGTAGATGAAATATGTGAGCTTGATTCTTCTCTCACATACGCCACTGTAAATTAGGAGTAGCTCCACTGAAGTCAATTGAGTTACACTGGTATGAATCTTGCTTCCCTATCAGAAGTGCTACAGACATGTGATCTAAGTGGAAGGGTGTGTGTGTGAAAGAAGGAATGGCAGGGGCAGGAGGAGTGTCTGACTCAGCTTCAGAAGGAAAGGGAGTTAAATGTCAAAAATTCCAGAAAAGCTAGGGATGTCTTTTACGGCAGGCAAATCCACTCTAGCTTCTCTCTTTAACAGCTGTTCATGTGCCATAAACAGCAAAGAAACCTTCTGTTTCTAACTCCTACTGAAATTCATGAGCTTCAAACCACAACTGCTGATTGCTTCTAGTCAAGTGTTTTAACAGTGTTTCCTAGTTTACCATCTCTCCTACAGGCTTAGGGATCAGGAGTAATTTTTCAATCAAGTTTTCATACTGGAGCTTGAAGATGTTTTGTTGAGAGCTGTGGAACATTCAAGCTTTAGCTCACAGGATACTCAGTGTGTGTGTCTGTAGTTATGTATTAGCTCCAGTTCTTTAGTTTTTCTTAATTTGTCCTTTCCCTAATATATCTTGTCTGTGTTACTTACAGGTACTGATATTGCTTTCTCTCCTGAGCCAGAAAGTCATGGGCTCACATTCTGCACAAAAATTTAGGCTTATAACCAGCTTGACAGTACATTGCTGTGCTGAGATTGGGGATGGAGCCTGAAGCATATTTAGAGGTATGTTAAATGAAGGGGCCATAAACAAGATATTAAATGAAGAGATTCTCTGCCTCTCTCTGAAAGTGAAAGATCTCCTGTTTCTAGGACAATATGCATGGAATGTCTATTCTATTCTCCACAAGTTCCTACACTGCCTTCATTACCATAGCATCTGAGCACCTCCCAGAAGTGCATAAAGTAATGTGACTACCATTTGCAAATGTGATTCTCTTTCTTTTTCACTATTAATGGTGGAAGAGAACGAACTGCATAAGGAAGGGCTAGACCCAGAAGATTCCAACTCCACACCTGTTGTAGAGGGTGGAGTTGCTTCTTCCCCACTGTATCACCGTATCACTAGACAAACTGGAGGGCACAGATGCTCCTTTTGTTAGGACTGCCACTTTCAATGGCAGTGACAGCTAGAGTCTTGTCTTCGGGGAACCTCTGTCTTGTGGCTAATGCTGGCTCTGCTGAGGGCACCATGAATGACTCCCAATATTGAATGGGTCTTCTCACTGGAAAAGAGATAGGAGTCAGGGCTGGGGACAGGGGAGGGGGCATAACGTGCTTGACACAAATACATTTTTAATAGGCTAGGGTTGAGCTTTTACTCACCATGACCCTCATCTTTATCCTATGGGCCTGATCCTGGGCACTGCGGAACACTCTCATAATAAAACTTAGCTGATCCAAAGTCATTGTAGTCAGTGGAAAGACATCCATGGGCTGTGGTGTGCTTTGGATTAGGCCTGTGTAGCTTTTTTCATCTGTAGATCTCAAAGTGCTTTGCAAAGGAGGTCAGTAACACCCCATTTTTAACAGTGGGGAAACTGAGGCACAAACAGGTGATGTGATTTTCTCAGGGTCATCCAGCAAGCCAAAGGTCAGGGATAGTGCCCAGTCTCTTGAGTTCCAGTCCAGTGCCCTATATACTGTGGGTTTCTGCCTCTACCATTGGTCTCAGTGAGCCTTAGCTGAAGGTCAGCACAAAAATAACTATGCCAGCCATGCTTTACGTGTAAGCCTAATGTAGTATATTACCGTCCAATTTCTGCCATGAATTATGCATCAAAGAATTCAAATTAATACTAAGGACCAAAAAATAGAGTTAGTAGGAAGGTATCCTCCTAATGTGCTAAGTCAATGTGTGTACATCAAATAACCTTGTATGCTGAATGGAGAGACAATATCCTTGTAGGTGCATTTTCACCTACGTGCCATATCCTTTAGGGATTAGATGTACAATATTTAGGAGGAGAAGGGGCATACCGTGCTGTAGTTCTGACCTTTCAGTAACCCATTCAGGAGCAACAAAGATTCCATTTAACCATGTATGGTGTAAACAGCAAAGGACACGTAAGCAGCAAAATTAGAAAGGAATCTGATTGATAGCCCCAAAGATAAATGCCACTTTAGCCACAGTTAATCTAAACTGTTGACAGAAGCCAGTTCATACTTGAACTGGGAGATCTAAGTGCTCTTCTGCTTCTGGGTGGGATAAGGTGCCATGTAAAATGTGTTATTTGTTTTTTGATTTATCTGCCTCTCTTGCATTTAACTCCCACTCTTTGTCTCCAGTGAGTATGCACATGCTGGAAGCATTAAAAATAGACAGCAGCAAGTTCTCTTCACTAACACGTCTCCACATCAAAGGCTTTCCTGGAATCTATTGATTCTGTCAGACTCACGTAAACCCTGTGATGGTTTTAGTGAGAAGTCATGCTCTTTTCTGTTGACTTAAAAAAATGTTCCACTATGTGCAAATATTCACCTTACAAACAATTCGATACATTGCCTAAAGCTTTTCAGAGTTCTCCCTCAGTGCCAGTGAATATTCAAGGATACATATATTGACAAACAGCATTGACCTCACTTATATGGCATTATAAAAAAACGGGCCATTTAGCTTTTAAGGTTTGCTTTCACTGTTGTTTTGTGATTCGCATGAAGCAGTTCTTATCTCACCTATTGTTTACTTCCTGTTTTTAAAATGAATGCACTCTATCTATAACAGTGTGAATGAGTTTGGAATGCAGCCAGGTGAAATTTGTTCAGAAAGCCCAGGAACCATTTGATGATTCTGGAGAAGAACAACAAATCTTAATACTGAATTTCTGGGGAGTTTTGAGTCAGATTGATCTCTATTTTAAACATAGCAAGTGTATCTCATTTTGAGTCTCATTAGCAACTCAGGTGCTGATCAAAAGGTTCACCAATTTTTGGACCAAAAAATGGACCTGCTTTTAGTTTTTCATTACAGCCACTAGGATTTTCTAGTTGTACATAGTTTTGACACAAAACTGAGCGAAACATAAAGATTACTATAGAGATTTTCTTTGAAATATAGGGATATTTGACCTTGAGACCCAAAGCAAAAGGTAGAGGGGGATGGGAGCCTACAGCCCATGCAAACCAAAACAGTGGCATGAGGAATCCCAGGTAAGGGAAAATATTAAGGTTCACCCAGCTCTGTTTTGGATGTTGTAACATGGGTAGGAATTGGGACTTGATCTTGTTTGTGCATTGAAAAGTGTCCTAAATGCAATACAAATGAAATTTTATACTATGAATGTAGTGAAAGTGAGAGACTAATACACTGGCTTGACCCACATGCAATGCAGTCTGATACGCACAATACTAAAGAAGCCTCTTCTCCAGGAACATCTTACATGGTGACTTCCTGGACCCTACTAACTCTCCTGAGTGCAGGGTTGCCCTCTTATAAAATTTACCTCTCCCCTCCCCATTATATCTTTTTGGGACTGTCCCTTTAAATTTAGGAACACCAAGTAGCTACAGTCCTAAAGTGTCAATTTTGCTACCAGCTGCTGCTGGTTGTATCCTTCTCTCTCTTACCTAATATGTTTCCCACCCAGTTTTCCCTTTCTGATTGCTGAGGAAAATGGTACATTCTCATACATTTGTATGAAAGCCTCTTTGTATGAGAGCCTCTTTGCACAGGCTTACAAGTGTAACCCAATCCTGACCTGCAATGCCTTTTGCTATTCCACGATTGGGCTTCTCTTGAGCAAAGACTGCTAATAATGCCTAATTATATGAACATGAAAAAAGTCCATTCAGGACTAGGATAATAACCTAGCATGATATTGATTTAAGGGTGTGTTTTCCTTATAATTTCCATAGATATGTCTGGGTAGAATACCAAGGCAGACCAGGTACTTCAAGCCACCTTAGAGATGCACCTGTTAAGCAGGGAAAAAGTTAAAGGGTTTCAGCTCTGGTTGCTTTCCCCTTCTATTTCCTTTAGCTATCGAGTCCTCCAAGTCTACACAGTCACACGATATAATGCATACACACACATAGATAAAGAACTTCCTGTGAGGGTTGGGGGTAATCTTTTGGGGCTATTAAATCCAAGGGTGGAGCAAGTTGAACCAGTGTCTTTACAAAGATCTTTCTGTCATTCCTCCCACAGTTAGACACATCCATTCCCGTTTCAGCCAGGAGTGCTGACCAGAGTCCAGGGCCGGCTCCAGACACCAGCTTAACAAGCAGGTGCTTGGGGTGGCCAAGGGAGACAGGTGCTTGGGGTGGCCAAGGGAGAGGGGCGGCACCTGCGGCAATTCGGGGGCGGCAGGTCCCTCACTCCCTCTAGGAGCGAAGGACCGACCGCTGAACTGCCGCCGCCAATCGCAGCTTTTTTTTTTTTTTTTGCTTGGGGCGGCAGAAATGCTGGAGCCGGCCCTGCCAGAGTCCCATTCCTGATGCTCCTGGCTGCCTAGCAAATTCATTTTTTGAGCACCAGGCTGGGGAAGCGAGACCAAGACTGAATCTGAAAACAAATCTCCCACTTAGGGTCTATTCCTACTCTTGTTGAAATCAATGGCAAAATCCTATTCCCTTCAGTTAGAGCAGAATTGTATCTGTAAGGCCGGATCCAAAGCCTGGGCTGTTGTTCATTGTAGGCATTTGCCATGTTCCCTTTTAGATGTTAATTGTAGGGATCCTCTCCAAAAATGTAAATAATCTGACTCACTGACAGGACAAAACTGCTGGAAGGTGGCTGAGATTTGACAAGCAGTGATATCAGCCTTGGGAAAGAAACTTTTCTGTTGACTGAAATGAGAGGCTAAGCTTTCGACTTTTAATAAATGATTCCCCTTATGGTGACTTGACTGTTTCCAGTTCCCAGTGTCCTTTCCTTAGTTCAATGCACCTAGGCTAACAGAAAATGTACAGCATTCTTAACTTTCCTTTAGACCCGTGTTTCCCAGACAGTGGGTCACCACACAGCAGTGGGTCATGGGAAGACTCTAGATGGGTCCCCACATCCAGGGCTGGATTAACCCATCACTGGGCCTTGCGTAGGCAAACATACGCTTCTCTTGGCTCAGTGCAGGGGGGGGACACCCTCTGGGGTGGGGCTTGGAAAGCAAGGTGTTGAAACCTGGCACATGGGGTCACTCCACCTCTCACTCAAATTTGTCCCAACTGCCTCTGACATGACTCCATGTGCCAGCTCACAGCCCCAGGAATGGGGAACTTGGCCCAGTGCCATGGGACAGGAACCACTGCTGTGGGGTAAATGTGGGACAGGATCACTCTCCAACCCCCCACAAGGCTTCCCCTCCTCACTGGGCTTGGGTTAGGGTTGCAGTGCCAGTGCATATATGTAATTGTGGACCACCACAAAAGACAAAATGCAACTGGTGAGTCAACTTAGTAAAAAGTTTGGAAACCACGGGTCCCGTCTTCAAAATTGTCCACACTGATATTTTTAACCCTGGTATTCAGTTAAATGCTCTGACTATAGATACAGTTATTTTGGATTGTTTTGTATTATTGTTTGATTTCCCCTGAAAGGGGAGGTGCATGCACTGTGTCAAACTGCCAGGAGAGTGAGCTGGTTTCACTCCATCTTCTCTCAGTATGTGTCTCCGTGTCCTGTGTTGAGTTCCATTTGTCACATTCTACAGCAATGCTCCTCTGAATCTTAATGTACATTGTTACTCCTTTGCCTAAAACAGCAAGCCGACAGGACTGGTTTTCATTTTTATATGGCATTAGGGTTATCAGGATTCTGCCTTTCCAATCCAATGCATTGTCCGCTTTGAGCAGAAACCCAAGATTCTAGTTTAGTCTCAGTTACCAGTGGCCTATGGAGACTTGATGAGTGTCCCAAGTTATGGAGCTACGGAGGCTGCAACTTAAATGATGCTTCCTCTTTGGCAGTGCCTTTATGACACTAACATTGGCATTACACTATTCTGCCTCTTTCCCAGAGGCAGTCACAGACTGTCTCCTAGGACAAGGGGGCTAGGCAATCCCATCAGAATAAAGATTCCCCCCACAATGGGGATCAGAGAAAGAGGAAGTGAATTTCTTACACTGATTGGGAATGGCCACTTCATAACAATGCTGGTGGGCAGTGGGTCCTTTCCAGCAATTGGGGTGGGAGCTCTATTTCCTAGCTGAAACGTAACTTAGCTTATGACCAGGTTTTTTCAAATGGGCAATCTGGTATTGGTCTCTCTGTTGTCACTTCATCAAGGGTTACAATCCAGGCCTAGGGTTCAGTTATATCTACAGGGTGTGTTGCCATAATAGGTATGTTATAAGCTGATCTGACCTCTTGAAAAGCTTTTGGGATCAGTCTCACCTGTGTCTGATTTATCTCCCAGAGCATGCGACTGAGAACCAGGCCTGCAGGGGAGTTAATAGGTCAGCCTGTGCTCAGTATGAGAAGAGACCTTCAGAAAATAGGAAACGTGGGGAAATTATTTAGTAATAGAGTTTTGAGCTAGGGGTTGGGGGAAGCCTCCTAGGAATCAGAAATTTTGTATAGGGAGTGAGTTGGGACAGATACTGAGAGGTTCTTCCCGAGGAGACAGTCTGCAGGGTAAATGCATCAGGAAACAGTTCAAAGGGCTGTGTAACTCGTAAGTGAAGGAGATATGCTGCTGCCTTGTTTTGAATCTCTGGGCTGGAATCTGGAGCTGAGAGAGGGAGTGGGTTCCCCTCCATTTTAGCTGTGCCACCAAGAGATGACATCCTGTCACATGAAGGGGAAAAGAACTTACTGAATCTGAGCCTGTGGGGAGGACTTGGAAGGGGGCTGCTAAAGGGGGGAGCCCTGTGTTAATAGAGTAGAAAAAACTACCAAGTCTGGGAATGGCTGATGTGTGGAAGAGGACGGACTCTTCTAGAGAGTTAAACCTTCAAAATCTCCCATCTAGTGGGAGAACCTGTGACTCATCAGTTGGAAGAGGAGGAAACTGAGGCAGCAGCTGTCTCTCCGCTCTTGGAAGAGGCATGCTGCTGTTACAGGGGGCAGGGAGGGGAGGAGTAGAGAGCAGTTCAGGACTATGATCCATGGGACTCTCTTGCCCATGAGCTGCTCTGTGCAACGGAGCTTCCCCACCCAGTCTTGCTCAGAAGATGAACCTGGATACAGTCCGTTTGCATTATCCCTTTGTGTGGGCTATATCTAGGACCCTTTGGGGTCTTGCAGGGGCTGCTCAAAAGTCCACAGATGGTTTGAACTGTCTTAGAGACTTTAGAAAGGGGCAGCAATATGTCAGAAAAAGCCGGGTTGTGAAATGGAGACTTTCTGTGGAAGCCCAAAGCTGTGGGTATCAATGAAGATCTCAGGACTGGTGGCTTGGGGCCCATGTTCAGATGCCAATTCTAAGCTGCTTTTAACATGTCTAAAGCACCCCAGAATCTGTCACTTGAAACAGGTGCTTTTTACTATTAATAATGGCTTGGCCACTTTGAGACCCGTTGAGATGCTGTAATTGATGCAAGATGTAAATTTAGCTGAAATGTGCTTTAGAATGACATTCCATTCTGAAGGAGTGTCATTTAGCTCTGTCCCACAAGGGGTGTTGGAATGAATATGGGGAGAAAACTGCCTTGATGGCTCTGTCTTGTTGTGCACTATGTGGTATTATAATATTCTCTATCTTTACATGGCACCTTTGAGCTGAAAGTGCTTTACACCCTGTGTGTATACAGAACCCCTGAAAGCTGCCATTCAGATGGTGGCGGGGGAGAGCTGAAATGGTGGCCAAGAAAACTGGAGCACATAGCATTGGTCATAAGAGTAGGCTACAGGCTCAGCAAGAAGAACCAGTTTTAAACATCTTATTTGCAAGGCCTGCCCCACTCTACTGCATGGGATGCTCTATATTTATTTTGGGAGGAATGAAGGGGAATAGTCAGCACTTGGTGGGACTTGCACGTGTGGTTCCAGGGAATCAAGGTATTTCAAGCCTCCTGTTCAGGCCTTGGAGTTGCATCTTCTGGTATAGTACAGGATACCCTTGCACCAGAGCAACCAGTGGTGCCTTGCTCTGTGGCTCTGTGAAACATAACTCGTTACAGGGATGTACTTGAGCAAAGGGAAGTTTCTCAAACAGGTGGCTGTTCACACATGCACTCTCTGGTAGATTCAGGGATTAGCATTGGTGTTGGCATTAGAGTGGAGTAACAGTTAAGGGCAACTGCACCTGTATTTCCCCTCCCTGTTCCAACAAGGACACCCCCTTCTCAGCCTTCCAGCTGTTGCTTTTCTTAGGTCGAAATCCACATCTTGCTCCCTTCAGACTGGGATATTTCCAAGCTGCTGTTTTCTGCCCTCACTGTGTTGTTCCCAGCAGAGACAGGCCCCGCAAGCAGGCCTACTTGTTTTTCCCTTCAGAGATGGTTGAGAAGGTGACTGCCCACAATTATAGTTAACGCACAACTTTTTTATGCAATCCTATTTTATTCTTAAGATGAAAACACTACAGACAAAACATATTCAAAACAAAAAGGAGCCTACCTGCATGCTACTAAGCTTACCAGAGATCACCCCAACTCTAACATTGGACCTACGCCCGAAAGGTATTAAACCCAGAGGTGAAAGTAAGTTGGTATGGCATACCGGAAAGAGCCAGTACACAGCCGACCATACCAGCAGAGGACATCTTCCCCAGGCAGGCAATTTAAAAGGGCCCAGGGCTCCTGGCAGCGGCCAGAGCCATGGGCGCCGCCAGAGCCCTGGGCTAGTGGCAACAATTTTAAAGGGCCTGGGGATTTAAAGGCCACACCCCTTCTGCCTGAGGCCCCGCCCCTTATGCCCGGGGGGTGGGAGGACAGGGGACGGACACACCTTCCCCACCTGCACAGGACCCCAGCCCTGCGTACTGGTAAGTCCCTTAAGTTACTTTCACCCCTAATTAAACCTAATTCAATAAGGTTTAACTCAATTCAGTCAAGTTCATTCAGGACGTTATCAATCTGGCACAAGCAGATTGCTTGCTCTCACACGTGTCTGTCAGATGAGAGGGCTTTACATATGGGACCGCAATTGGGCACTGAGCTCTTCAATAACTTGTATGGGCCAGTAAAAGAACTCTCACATGGAGGACAGGACATGAAATCATTAGGAAACAAGGACAATGGCTTCCTGAAAGAATAATTCCTATAACAAGAGACCAAGACCAGTGGCCAAGTAAAAGGAAATAGTGGAGAAAGAAATAAAGGATTCTATAAAGAGGAACCGGGGAGAAATTGGAGCATGAGGGGGAAGAGGAAATGCAGAGGCAGGAATGTGAGAGGAATGGAAAGCAGAAGTGGCAGAGTACAATCAGCAGGTGGCACATGCTGTTTCAGTATAAAACAAGCTCAGATCTGTTTCCCTGTTGTCTCCCTGATCAGGTAGCCACTGCTGCTTTCTGTAAAACCTGGGACTGCTAACTTCTCTCCATACTTCCAGTGCCTAGGACAGTGGCAATCAAGTGACCAAGCAGCAGATGGATTTGCTGTTTCTCCCCTGCCCTCATAGAAATGTAGGGCTAGAAGGGATCTCAAAGTCATCAAGTCCAGCTGCCTGCACTGAGGGAGGATCAAGTAAACCTCATGCCAACCCCAGAGGTTATCAGATAAGCCTGTTGTCAGAGGTCAGCAGGGACAGGAGTCAGTCTGAGGACACAGGTGCTATACTGGAAGCTGTTGCATTAACAGATATTACCAGGCAAAGGTGGAGATTGAAATACCCTGGACACTGGGCTGCGAAGAGAGGCAAATGTAGTTTAGACAACATCTAACAGTGTAAGAATTGCTGCCATTATAAAACTGTCAATAACTTCAGAGCATTCATTTTCCTAGACTTCTGCTGCACTACTTTGACTCTTCTGCAAGAAGTGAGGCCTGATCCATACAACTTTGGCACATGATTTTCTCCAATTTTGATAGCTTTTGAAAACAGACCATTTTGCACTTAGCCTGGAAGGTTACTGTACTGTACTGTACTGTACTTGATTCTGCATCAGAGTTACCTGGTTTGGGCAGTTCTGGCACAAGATCAACTCCTAGTTGTTTTGAGTCCTGCTCTGATTCATCAGTGTAGCTGGTGCTTCACCCACTTTGTCACACCAAGGTAGGCCGAGTGAGTCACTGGAGCAGGCTCTGAGCACCAGCACTTGAATTGGACACAGCAGTGGTGCCAAAATACCATGCAGGACCTTGATGAAACGAGTAAATGGATCATCTTAGGTGTGGCCTGTGCAAAGTCTGATGCTGTGTTGGTAATGGGGAGTGTGTAGTATTGGACCCGTTCCCTCATTGAACAGGACAAGCTTATTGACTACACCTGACCTTGGACAAAGGAGGAAACTGCTATCCCTAAGGATTCTACTGGGATCATTCTGCACCTCCAGGTTACGTGTTCCGTTCGTTCTTATGTTAGTGGTTGCTTTTGAGTAGGGAACTGAAGCTGAATGCAAGCGCCATAAAGAAAGCATTTCTTTTCAAATCTGGAATGTGAAAGGCCAGGGGAGGAGACAAAAGTTTCTTAGAAGACTGAAAACTTAGCAGAGCTCTGCTAGGGCTTGGTTCTGCACTCCTTACCTACCTGAAACTCCCTCCAAAGCTGGGATAGTCTTGATGCAAAGAACGCCAGGTGAGCCAATCCAAACATTTTAGGATGGACCTGAAAAACAGTTCAGGGAGCTGGAGTGGGCACTCTTCCACACACTTAACCAACTCTTCTTGTTCCCCTTGATTGCACCACTATGTGCAACTTTAAATATAAATGTGCGCTATTGATATCACTAGTGAACCCTCCAGTAAAAACAACAAGGAGTCCGGTGTCACCTTAAAAACTAACAGATTTAAAGCTTTCGTGGGTAAAAAACCTCACTTACCCATGAAAGCTTTAAATCTGTTAGTCTTTAAGGTGCCACCGGACTCCTTGTTGTTTTTGTGGATACAGACTAACACGGCTACCCCCTGATACTTGACACCCTCCAGTAAACATCACCAGGCTGGCTCCAGGCCCTCCACACAACTTAAGTCCTGCCAGGGGGCTGATCTGGGGAGATCACTGGCTGAGCAGGGATGTCTCCATACCCCTTACATGCCAGCGAAACTGTCTCTGTGCTGGGTCCCCATTGGCTAAGGCAGAGGACCACAATGGCAGTGGGTGGTGAGTGGCCGGGAAAGAAATTGCAGACCTACACCTGTGGGGATCCAGAGGACCCAATACCCCCCACTAGAGCTGTTCCGGAAATGGCATTTATGTCCTGCAGAAAACTCTGATATTTCAACACTTGTTTTCAGCCTGGAACAGGGCAAAAAGTCAAAATAGCAGGAACTTTGACCAAAAAAATAAAAAAAATTCCCACTTCAGTGTGGAAATACTGGCATAAATAAAGTTGGTGGGTTTGATCAAAATGAAATGGGGTGTTTCAAAACATCAAATATTTTCTGACTGATGTAGTGAGGCAGGAAAACTTTCAGTTAAAAATCTCTCCCCTCCCTCCCCCCACAGCTGGCCTGAAGGGGCTGCAGTCCCTGTGCCTGTCCAGAGGCTAGAACGGGAGAGGGTGGGGAAGACAAAGGGGCTGCACAGCATCACTGCACCCTGGGGGAAGAGAGTGGCATTCACATCCCCAAGCTCCTCTCACTCCACTCATCTCGAACCCCACTCTCAGGCTTTAAGCAGGTAGGGTGGGTATACTGGGAGTGGCTGGGAACCAGAGAAACAGGCTCATTCCTCGTGATTGTTTATATGCTACTTTCTCGATCTGAGACCAGGAGAAACACATGCAACGGACAACAGTAGAGTTGTCTTTTGCCTCAGGCTCCGTATATTGCTGATCATTGCAGATTTACCAGGCTATGAAGTGCAGTGGGGCTTTTAATTTGGTAGTGAACTCTACTGATTTTTCTGTCTGTGATAAGGTCAGCGAAGTCTGATAAGTCTTGCTTTACAGTTTCCAGCAGTAGAGAAGAATCTATTACCTATTCCCCTTGAGAAGGGCCCCAGACTGCAAGTGAACCTGCTTCATTTTACTAGTGCAATGTCCGTCTTTGGTTGTCTGTGCTGCGCTTATACCTTGTCAGTCTCAAGCTGAATGGAAATGCTCATTTTGATGGGGTGTAAAAAGATCAGATTAATAAATCATTAGGCCACACGCCTAATGACTCACCATCACAAATATTTAGACTGCTCTGACAGATGGATTAAGCCTGAATTTATTAAATTTGATGTAGGTTGGTTTGTTGGTGAACTGTTCACTGTTGGAATTAACACATGACACTTCACAATTATATTGCGCACTTTAATCAAAGATTTCAAAGCAATGTACAAACATTAAGTAAGCTTCACAACTCCCTCATGAGGTAGCGATTACCTCCCATTGATCTGATGGGTAATACGAGGCAGAGAGAAGGTCAGTGATTTTTGCCCAAGCTGTCTATGCAAAACCAAAAGCAGATGTCTTAACAAAGTATGCTGCAGTCATCACCAGACCGCACAGCCTCTCCTCTACTTGTGGTGTCCAGGTAGTCTGGTCAGTATGAAAATGAATAAACCCCAATGAACGTTATGCATCACTAGGGAAAAGAGATCCACACCCACATATGGACTTGCGGGGAACGGGGGAGGTTGTGGTGCGAAAGGGTTCTGCTGATGGGGTTTTTTACAAAATCAGCAGTCTCATCTGTTTGAAAGGGAAACTGATAACATTTCTGTTCTATCTTTATCAAAACTGGTTAGGTAAGGTTGATCAAGTATTTTAAATATGGTACCACGTTCATGTTTTTAACATTCAGATGAAAAGTTGAACCTGATATAAAATAATGGAAACAAACTCTCAAGTTACATAATTAACGAGTTAGCTTCCCTCAGTGATGAGGGGCAATTTCAAAAGGCGCTGTGTATCTTTCACAAAGGTGTATTAAAGTCACTTTCCTCCCACTACGCACACGGAGTGCAGGTGCACTGAGGAGCGAGCTCGTAACACTTGGGAAGCAGCGAGGAAGCATTTCTCATTTCTTCCCTCTAAGACAATTTAACCTTAAAACTAGTTCACAGCTTTCTTTAGAACTTGGAATTTATAAAGAACTTTCAAGACTTAAAATTCTCTGTTTGCAACTCAATAAAAGTAATTAGCAAATCTCCCATAGACATTCAGAAGAGCAGGATTGGGCCCTGATTTTCTAATCTTTCCTCCAAAAAAATCAACATCAATATTTACAATGTACAACACACAACACTGTAGTGTTTTGCAAATACTCTTGTGCAAATGTTCTGAGTGCTCCAATCTGAATAATTTTTTTTTCCAGGAAAACAAAAGACATAAAAGCACTCTTCTTTACAGGAAACTGGATTTTTGCAGCCAAATGTAGCTTCCCCCCTCCCTAGGACTCTGATTTCAAAGCAGTTTAATAACCACCCGCAAGTACTTAATATGCACACTATATTCTTCATTTTTTTAAAAAAGTGAACACTTTTGCTTGTTTCCTTAATAGCTGTTTGTTCATGAATATTTTGACTTGTTTTGATTAAATGTCAGATGTAAGCATTTCACAATGTTAAAATGTAAGAATCTTGAAAGAATTAGAGAGAGTCATTTTAGACTGCTAAATTGTGATACGCCTTGAATCTTAATCAGTGTTCCCCCAGTACAGTTTGTGTGATGCTCATTGTAGGATCAAGCCTGTGTTTATCAAATACAATAACTAATATCTATGTTCATAATCTCATTAGCATATTAATCCAAATTCAACTGCTTCTCACGGACAAAAATGTCTGATCACGCTTATTAATGAAATCTAGGGTTAGAACCTCGGCTGGGGTAAATGGGCAGAGCTCTATTGAAGCCAAGGGAGTAATGCTGATTTACCCCCTTGAAAATTCGGCCCATTAACTTTATTACAATGAGAATTATTTCCACATTAATCACAATCAGTTTGTAACAAATAAGACAAATGCTGTTTTTCTTTTAACCGACTTGGTAGTGGGTCTATCTCACCTCACTAATGCATACTTTTTTTTTTTTTTAATGACTATATAGGGGGAAATTCTGGCCCAATTGAGGTTGATGGAAGTTTTGTCACTGACTTCGGTGGGGCCAGGATTTCACCCTTTAGATAAGGATTGTTTTCCTAAGGCTTCCCCACTGTTATCACCACTGCTTCAGAGCCAGGGCTGATAGTAGTGCAGAGAGCAATAGCATGGATGAGGCTCCAGGAGGCTGCTGGCGTTTTAATGATTGTGTTTCACTTACCTTGCTCTGAACAAGCCTAGATCACCTGCAGAGGTTAAAGAGCTGCAGCCAGCAGCACCTGGTCTGCACTTGCTCTCTTTCCATTGCTATCACTGGTAGAGATGCACTGATGGTAGGAAAAATTGGGAACTTCCAGAAAACAAGTCTAGAGTAGACAAGATCAAAGGGAATTAGCGACGACACTTCTTCCCTAAGATGATCAAAGCAAGGCATCTTTATGTAGCACAGGTAAGACATTAATTGTGTCCATAAACTGTGCTAATGACACAGTTGCTACCAAATGGAAGCTTGTTCTATGTGGGCCAGGGTTCAGCTGTGCTTTAAACAGGTCTCCTGATCCAGTTGCGCAGGCAGTTCTTCTGACACTCTCTTGGTTGGTCTCTCTCTGTGTTTTCCTGCATTTCATTTTTCTAGCTGCTGCTTTTGTACACTTGGCTTTTTGTGTGGCTGCCGCTCCTATCCCAAGTACTTCCTGCGCTGCAGTGATGGACTGGATGAAAGCAGGAACCGTGTCCAACTAGTGCGCAATGCTCTGTTGCTTGCCAGAGACAATGAGTTTCCTCATGAGCTGAGACACCAGTTCCAAATGGCAGCTACCTAGAGCTCTGTGGAGGGAAACCTTTACTATGGCTGGCAGAGGGTTTGGCAGGGCAACTCTCAAAATGCGGAGGGGGCTTCTCACTGTGTAATGAGTTCTCTGGTGGGGATTGGGGAGAAACAGGCTGGATTATGAATAAGGCTACGGTTTTGTCATGGAGGTTGCGGAAGTAACTGAATCCCTGACTTCCAAAGACCTCTGTGACTTCAGCCCTGGTGGCTGGGTGCTGCAGGCTCCCACCGCCTCCCACAGTGGCAGCTGTAAGGTACCCTGCCGCCTGAGGCAGCGGCCCCCAAGCTCTCAGCTGTGATGGGCAGCAGAGGTATCCCGCAGCTCACAGCTGCTGCAGGCAGGAGGACCCCCAGCAGCTCCCCAGCCTCTGCCATGGGGCAGGGAGATCCCCACAGCTCCCTGGCCACCTCCTGCTGCCGGGGTGGGCAGGGGGACCTCTGCGGCTCCCCATTGTGGCGGTGGCAGGGGTATTCCCACAGTGCTCCCCGCGATGGCAGGGGGAACCTGGAGCTCTGAGCTCCCATGAGTGGTGGAGGCCCCAGAGCTCCCAGCCACCCTGCAGCTACCTAGTCCCTTCCCATTTTATCATGGATATTTTTAGTAAAAATCATGGACAGGTCACGGGCAATAAAGAAAAATTCACAGAAACTCGTGACCTGTCCTGGACTTTTACTAAAAATATCTGTGACAAAATCTTAGCCTTAATTATGAGCTCTTCGACAGAGAGTTCTCATCTTATCTTCACGCTCCTATCTAACTTGCAGGAGAACTGGCTGATAACATTAAAGGAGCGGAGACTGAGCATCACTTGTGAGGTGGCTAATGTCCTTTGGAAGCCCAATACTTACCACAAGTAGCATCGAGCTATCAATCCATAGAGAGACTGATTCATCCTGATGCTGTTGTTGAGCCCAGCACTGGGACCAATAGCGGAGGCAATTTGCCTTCCCAATCCCAAAGCAGCCAGGACAGGGGCTAGATCAGCCCATGGAGAAGGTTAGAGTTGCCCTGAGGGCTGCATAAGTTATGTTCTAGTTTCACTGCCCCAAGGGCTGCTCCGGCAGTGTCATAGACCTGGTGCACAGAAGCACCCTGGCTGCACTCCATCCCTCCTCTGTCCTACAGCCTACATCACGCCCCCTGTGCTGGAGGAGTATTGTGGGGGTGTCATGGAGCTGGCTCGACATGTGAGCCCCTTCTCCACAGTGTTTCACTGGAAGCTTTAGGGCTGGTTTGCAGTCCCTTGTCACTGCCATAGCCAGTGCAAAATGGCCACAACTCAGGGGTGACCCCTCCCCGCCAATGAAGTTTTTGGCTAACTAACAGACTTCAAAGGATCAGTTCTCAGCCATCCTCGGGTTTATGCAACTGTTCATGAAAAGCCACACTGCAGAGGGAGGAACTGGGGACACCAGGAGCCACTTCCCATCCCCATGCTGAGAAATCAGACACACAAGCACAGCCCTTGTGCTCAGGCCGGTGCAAGGCTAGCATCCACAGTGATGCTAACACTATCAAAGGGGTTAGGGAAGGACAAGGGTGGGCGTATGCCCCCCCCGCCCCAAGCACACCAGTGCAGAGCTGGAGCCAACCTTTCAGGAAGTGGAGTAGCAGTTTCACTCCCCTGCTCTGTTTCATGCCAGATGCCTTTGGGAATTCCTGCTGTGCTGGGTTGGGGGAGCTTTTCTCTGCTCTTTCCTGAAGGCTGGGACAATTGTCTGCTATGTTGTAAATAGCAGAAGGCCCTGGTGGGAGGGAAAATGTAGGGGTGTGGAAAAGAATAAATGGGGGTGCTGTGGAGCAGCATTAGGCTGCCTACATTCTTCATTGGCGTGTTCTCTGGTTCTTCTGTCTGAGTTCCCATTCTTCAGACGCCAGCGCAGCTCTTTCCATGCTGCTCGCTTGTCAGTGCTCACCTGTTGTCAGACCTGTCAGTCACGCCTCTCCAAACCCCCAGATTATCCGCCTGTATGACTTCTCTGCTGCTCAGCCCCTTACTTCTCTCTCATACCCCTCCCCTCAGTCAAAACCATGATCCCATCTGTTACCTCTGCCCTATTCCCTTCTTTGACTCTATTGTCCTCTTTCACTGCCTCTCTATCTGCCCTACCAACCCCAAATCTAGGTTTGCTGTCTCCACTCCTGTTTCCAGTCTGAGTAGATTGAAAGGAAGACCTGTTCTTATGGCAACTTCAAACATTATAAATCTATAAACAGTTCCAATCTATTCTTCATTTATTAATCCTAATTCTTCCCCTATGCACAGCTCCCACATTGCCAGCCCTGGCAACTCTCCCACTTTCCCCTCTCCAAACATTTCTCCTCCCTTACTCTTCCCTGAATCTTGGCTATTACTCTGAAGTTAAGAATATTTTGGCAAGACTCTTAATCCTTGCCCCTTCCTCCTCTCACCTTCCCTTTCCTTAGCTTGGTCTCTGAGATAGAGATCTCCCTGCTTTACATCTTTAAATCCTCTACTTAATCTGTTGCCCACACTTCCTACTTACCTTTTGTCCTCAACTGCTTCCTCTCTTATCCTCTGCTTCTTTCCTTTGGCTCCTTTCTCTCATCTTTCAAGAATGTTTTTGTCTTTTTGATCCTGAAAAAATCCTCTCTTGGCCCAACCAGCCTCTCCAATTACTGTTGTATCTTCCCCTGGTTTGCTACCAAGCTCCTTGAGTGAGTTGTTTGTTCCCATCACTACAGTGTCCAGCATTCTCCTCATGGGACTTTGGTCTGTGTTCCACCTTCTTCTCACAAAGGTCACCCTAGGACCACCTCCTACCCAGGCCAAAAAAGCTTACTCTTTCTGTATTAGTTGTCCTTGCTCCCTGTCTCCTTGAACACTACCACCTCCCTTATGCTTCTGGCCATCTTCCTGTGTTTCTTTGGCATCTCGCTTTCCTGGCTCCCCTCCTACTCTCTCTTAGTGCTCCTCAGTGCTGTTCCTTCCTCTCCCTCTGAATATATCCCTTAGGTGACCTCATCCACACTCACAAGTTCTGCTACCAGTATGTTGTATGTTGGTGATTCAGAAGTCCACTTCTCTACCCCTAAGCTGTGCCCAAACATCCATGGTCCTGCCTCTCCAATATCTCTTCCTGGATGTCCCACAGGTTTCTCAAAGCTACACATGTCAAAAACTGAACTTGCCTTTCTTTCTCTCTGATTGATAATTGCTTCCTCTGTCCTGTCACTCAAGCTTATACTCTTGGGATCATCTTTGATTCCTCTGTCCTTCTCCCTCTGCTGCCAGTCATGTTGCTTCCATAACTTTTCCATAAGCCATACCGCATTTTCTGTCCTATCTGCTAAAACGGTGAGTCATCACTTAGACTGGTAACCACATCCTTTCTGGCCTCCCATCTCCAGATTATTGAAACTGGTTCAGCTGAAGTCATACTTCCCTCTTGCTGATCTAGTCAACCCCATCCCCACCACTGGCACCCTGTTCTGTTTCCTTCCACATGCCCCTGCCTACATCTGAGCTCTGACTTTCCTCCTGCTCATCCTCTCTCATCCAGTCCTCTGCACACTCCTCTCTCCTTACCTTCTCTCCATCACATTCTCACACTCATGCCTCCATGACACTTTTTTTCATGCTGCTCCCTGTGACTAGAACAGCCTTTTTACTTTTGTACGCCCAGCAATCCTAGCGTCTTCCAGATGCCGCCTCAAAACTCACTCTGTTCAACTTGTTTTTCATCACTGACCTCTGCTCCAGTGCTATCTGTTCCCCTCTCATGCCCAAACAAGACAAAAATAACCCCCCTGCCTAACAAAACTAATGATCAGACTTCCTTGTGAGCAGTCTGTTTATTTGCTGGGCAAATAAGTTTCCCCAAAGGAAAACAGAAAATAGCCAAACGCTGATTCCTGTGAAAATTCTTGTGCTTGGTTCACATGTTGCTACTTCTTTCCTTTTTTTTTTTCCTCTTTAAATTCTCTTTAGTATACTCTTGATTGTCCCCTTCCCCCGCCCACTCTCACATTGACATTAGAGGTTGCTATAATGTTGCAATTCATTCAATGAAAAGCACCCACTGTCCCAAATAAGTGCCAAAAGCTTCAGGGATCGAAGTCATACATATTGTTAATGTGTCTCTCCTGTTTGCTCTCTGGTGAGGTGTGCTTTGAGCCTGCAGCTTGTGTGCTCTTCCCTGGGCATTGACAGGTCTCCTCTCTTTCACCTGACAAATATTTGCTTCTAATGAGCTTTGGCCTGATGCCGTTTGGTCCTTACAGTGGAGCACAATGGAGGGGAGAAAGGGTAAAGAGCCTTTCCCTGTTCCTGCTTGCCTCATGTAAGACTCAGGCAGAACTTCAGCCCCTGTGCTTGGGAGTTCCTAGTATAGAGGCAACATGTGTGCTCTTTAAACCCCTTCATAGCGTGCAGCCAGAAAGTGAGACTGACTCTACAGCCGAGTGGCCGGGCACTCACCTGGGAGGGATCGGAGAGACCCCTGGGTTCTGGTCCCTGCTCCAATGAATACTTATACAAAGCGGAACAGCTCCACCAGGAGGGATTAAGACCCACCCTAGAACATCCCATTGTTTGGTTCGGGCAGTCACATGAGGTATGGAAGACCTGACCTGGCTTCAAGCCCCTGCTCCAGAGTGGGGATGTGAACATGTTTCCCACATCCAATGCCAGTATGCTAACCATTGGCAGTAAAGGGTGGAGCACCACCTCCACCTTCTGTTTGATGAATGGTGCCTAATCTCCTTGTGAATCTAGTCTAAAAGATCGACATGGTTCAGAAGTGTCAGACTATCGACATTTCTACAATATCTTTTTTTTTTTTTACCAAAACAATTTACTGAAGTCAACACTGAAACACAAAATGTTTGTTGAACCAAATCTGCACTTTTTGGCTCAAAAAAACCCAAAGCAAAACAACCCTCTCCCCTCCACCCAAAAAACAAGCTTTGGCTGAGAATTTTCACCTCGCGGTAGCAGTGGGTGTGCTGTGTTCCTAAGGAGCTCTGATGCTCCCTTCGAGGCAGAGCGACTCCTTGTCACTGCCAATGCAGGCCAATGTCCAAACGTTGTGGGTTGGGCAAGTCACTTCTAAACTGTTGTGACCTGCACCCCTCATTTAAGAGAGACAGCTAAGTAGTCCACCCTGAGATAAAAAGGGTATATGAGCTCACCCAGAAACATTGGCCATGTAGGCAGAGGGCTTCACAGGTATTGTCTTTGGATAAGGGTGTGTGGGAAGGGAGAAGTGAGAGAGAGCTTTTGGAGGGTGCTGACTGAATGAGTTTCGGAGCTGTGAGCAAGGAGGCTGTTTGCTGGTTGGTTCCCCTTGTGGTAACGGAACTTAATACGTTCTTTGCAAATAAAGAAAATTGCATCAAAAGTACCAGACTCCATCTTTAAATATCTCCTTCTAGCTGGAACCCCCTACAGAGCTCCAAACTTTGATTAGATGCTTGAGTTAAAGGGGGTAATAACATAATCCACCCTTTGGGGTTCTGGATTCTCTCCCTCAGTTATCAACAACAAATAGCCAGTTGGGATATGGTAAGTTAGCACTCAGGAGCAGCCTTTCATTCAGTCTCAGGGCTACTTCTTCCATTCCTGGGGCTTATTCCTATTATGATTCCAACTCTGACACCACCACTCCACCCTCACACCTGGTGCATTTCACTTCCCTGATTCAAGACTTTGGTGTTCTAGACATTAAATATGCCAGTTGGTTAAATGGTATTATTTATTGCTCACCAATGGTGTGCTTGGCTCTGTACCTAAAAGACATGGCTCCTGCTACAGGGAACTTCTTCTGTAAATGTGACACCGATAAAACATGTTACACACAATCCTGGTATGCCAATATGAGATGGAAGGTACTGCGGTGATTAGGATTGGTCATTCCTGAAAGCGTGTGCAATCTTGATTACCAAAATGTCAGGTTAATGTAGACTACCTCTCAGGTTCTCTGGGTTGCTGCATTATACCCCGCCCAGATGTATTTTGGTGCCCAGTAGCATGTGAAGGTTATCAAACACATATCTGTCTCAATGTGTCTGGCATCTCTGGGTGCATTCAATTAACTGGATTTTTTACTGAATTATCACAAATGAGTGGTACAGCTACAATGTAATAGAAAGGAAAGGGAAACAACCTCTGCAGAATGCTGCATGAAAGCAAAATACTGTGCTTTTGCTCTGAGTGAAACAGGAGCTGGAAGGAACTAAATCTGTGATTAATGGAGCAAGCAGTGCATCCAAACAGTACCGCCACCTCTAGGAATGTGGGTGATAAAATCAGAATGATGTGGGGCCTGGTGCAGGAATGTTTTGGAAGGGAAACAAAGGACGTTAGAATTCAAATGTGAGCATCACTCTGGGGCCGGGGCCAGCTTCAGGCAATCTGGTAGCTCAGCTATTGCACGAACCACTTCCCTTCCCATTCTTGATGATGTCCTGACTACAGCAATTGGTTTCATGGAAAAGTAATAGGAAAATATTCAATGTGTCTTTCTTTCTTTCTTCCCTCCCTCATTATGGGCCTGATCTAAAGCTCCTTGAAATTCATGGGAGTCATCAGGTCCTCAGTGATCCACACAGTGCACTCTGAGAACCTCTGGCAGAATTCTCAGTCCCACTGAGTGCAAAGCTTTGAGATTAGAGACTTGTTCCCACTGTAAAGACTGTGTTTCAGAAAAAGCCACGATCACATAGTCTCACATGCATAGGAGCAGTATGGGTTTTCCTTTCCTTAAAGATTAGTGTCACTCTCTTGGACCCTGGCTGGGTCCTGGCTATTGTAGGGGACAGTAGGAGCTTTTTTTCTTCCCTGTTTGTCTGAATTCTCTATTTAAAAAAAAAAAAAAACAGAACTTCGGCATGTTTTCAGGCTTTAAGTTTGTTGCTGTTTACTGAACTGCTAAATAAATGTTTTGTGGGTTCATGCTTAGTTGATTTAAGAGTTCTTTCAGCAGGAGTTGGGAGCGGGGAAAGGTGACTCCCCACTCTGGAGCAGGGATCACAGTGTTAAGAGAAGATCTCCATGATTCAAATACACTTCTGCATTAAATTAATTAAAGTTAGATCTTACTGCTGATCACTAAGCAGAAAATCTAACCTAGTGGGTGGGCACTCCAGCCTGCCAGCCTCACTACGTCCACTGCTAGGGAAACCTAGAGTACTACCAGGTCTTATCCAAATCCTCTGAACAAGGCTCTGCCAAATTTTGCAGACACTTCATATTTATTTCAGGATCAGTAATGCAGCTGCATTGACCCCACTGACTATGTGGTGTTGCTTAAGCAGAAATACAGTCCAGCCTTTGAAGCTAAAGCTCAAAACCACACAATTTATGACACTGTGTGTAGTTTCTTCTAACTTCTGCAGTTACCTCTGGTGAACTCCCTGTATGGCACACTGGAGCCAAAAGCTCATGAAGATTAAAGTATTAGGAGTACAGGGCCTCTGTCGCCCCTGTTTACCAAGTAATTATGCTGTAGTTTCTGTTGTTTTTGCCCTGTGTTCATATACCCTAAAAATGGAGATCACAGGAGCAACTAGAAAGAGCATCCTAGTCACAGAAGAAATGCTAATAAACCTGTCTGCCCTAAAGTCAGATCTCGATTATCCAAGTGTAATGAAGGACACTGACTCTGGATTAGGATGACCAGATAGTAAGTATGAAAAATCAGGACAGGGGGTGTGGGGTAATAGGTATCTATGTAAGACAAAGCCCTGAATATTGGGACTGTCCCTATAAAATTGGGATGTTGCTGGGTCACCCTACTGTGGATCACTAAGGGAATTTTCAGCACAATTAATACGTAGTGGGGGCATTTTTGAATAGTCAAGGTTTGACAATATGGCCTTTCATCCCAAAGGCCTCCAAACCAAGTTACAAGTTCGAGGAACTATGTTCCCCACCAGTGCAATGCAGCTGTTGTACAGTGTGCATAAACACAAGGCAGGTGTTTGGGTCAGAAAGAATATTATATCCACTAGAAACTGCAGGGTAACTCTTAGGTAGACAGAATGCAGTTAATCAAAACTACTTTCTGGAGCTGATGTGCACCAATTATCCTGGTTCCAAGGCTACTGAATGACTCAAGACCTGCTGTGAAGGTTTTCAAGGAGAATGTGCTGGATCAGGAAGGAAACCACAGGGGTCAACACACATCTCCATTACCTAGGAGTAGTGGGGGGCGGGGGGAAGAAGGGGGAGGAAGACTCCTGTCCCTCAGGCTGCTCTGTGGCCTGGCCACTACTGCTGATGTAGCTTGTGCTCTTGGTGGTGCTTCTCTCTTATAAGGGAGGCAAGAATTGCTGGTTGAGCCATATCATTCTAGAATGACTGCCCTGCCTCTCTCCCCTGCCCCCTTTCCGCCCCCCACCAGTAGCACAGAATGACCTGCTGCACAGCTGGCTTCATTGGCACAGAGGGTGCGTGGGCTTCTGGCATTCTGCCTCTGACTCACACATTGTGCAACTACACCAGTTCCACCGCTGTCAGGGACTTCGGCAGCTGAGGAGGAGGGGACAGGATTTGCCCTCAGGGAAAGATCTGGCATGATCAGTAGTAAAGCTAGACCTTCCTGAGCTTGTCCTTGGCTGGGGCTATGTTGGGAACCCAGACAGTAAAGAGTTCAGTCAAAGTTCCCAGAAGAGAGTCCCTCTGAAGCAGAAGCCTGTTCAGCTGCATGTTTCTTTCAGTATGTCCTTGTCAAGCAGCAGAGCTGGCTTAAGGGCAAACAGTAAAATACAATTTTAACAACTTCTGCCAGTGTCTCTGCCACCTGACAAATCTGAACAGTCGCCGTACCTTTCTGCCCATTTACACAGCAGGGGAATACGCTGTCACATGGTGGAATACCTTACATGTGTGCCAGGGTCTCAAAGTGCTATACAAATAGTAGCCCTGTGAGAAAGGTCAGAATGATTGTAAAATGTGTATAAACGGGGAAACCAAAGTAAAGAGAAGAGAAATTACATCATACAGCAGGTCAGTAGCAGAGCCAGGAACAGGCAAAAGGCATCTTGCACCTGCATTCAAGGGTGCTAGAACAATTTGTATAATAGGGGTGCTATGCTCCATTGAATCAAACTGTAAACCCTGTATATAATGGAAACCACTTCAAGACAGGGGGTGTATCAACACCCCTAGTTCCAGCACCTATGCCTGCATTTTCTGTACAATACTAAAATGTGATTTTCCCATCGTTCACCAAACATACACACAGAAATATGGAGAAAACACTCTCCCCTCACCTCCCCCTCCCGAATTTGTCAGTACTGATTTTCACTATCCTCCTAGTCTACGTACCATAGGTATCAACAGGGCTTTTCTTCTTGCTGGAGAGACAACAGCAGTACTTCATGCATGCCCAGCAGCAGGAGCTGAAGAATTTTTCAGCAAATGGGTGACACCAGAGGACACTAGAACTGGAAGGGCAAGGGGAAAACAATATATCTGTATGTTTCTTTTGCACATTTGACCACATTGTATATCACCAGCTTCATTGCCTGCCCTGGTTAGTAAATTAGCATAGATGGTTTTATGATTTTGGAGACCTTTCCTGCAAGATATGAGTTAAAAGCACCACCCAAGCTCTCCTGCCATCTGTATCCGGTCCCAGATACTGCTAGCCAATAAAAACATAGCTACCCAGTGGACTCCATTGTAGCATATGTGTGTCACAGTTCAGGACAAGTGCACCTGTATTTCCCTCTCATAGTCCAGCAAAGACACCCACTCTCAGCTCCTGACTCCTCAGGCATCCCGTTTCTTGGGTGGAGATTCATGTCTCTCTCTCTCTCTCTCTCCTGTCTGGGATTTTTCCAGGCTCCACAGTTCCCTGCCTACGCTGTGAGTTTGCCAGCAAGTCAAACTGCTTAAGCAGCCCTGTGTCAATACTTTGCTTTCTCTTCTGAGATTATAATTGCCCACAGGTGTAAATTACCACCTAGCCCTTTCTAAGCAAGCACTTTTATTCTTAAGGTGAACACATTACAGAGGAAACACATTAAAACAATAAATGAACATTCATGCATGATAATAAGCTTACCAGAGATCACCCCAGCTCCAGCAAAGGCTCTACCAAGGGTCTAATTCATTTTTGTCTGATGCATTGTTTAAAAGAGCCCTTTGACCAGCCAGGCCCACACGCAGACATACACTTTGCGTTTTTGATACCCTGGACTCCAAAGCTACTTAAGTTAATTCAATAAGGTTTTTCAAAGATATTGCAGGAAATTGCTGTAGCTGTCACACTGAGCATACAAGATGAGATACCGCACCCTCTATTTGCTAAACAAACGTAGTGTGCAAACACATAATATCTGACACAGGTTTGCAGAACCTATCCTAACAAAGAATCTTTGAAAGAATACCCTCCTGTTGTTGCCCTTCCTATGACAGGCCTGAGGTGTGAACTAGCCTGTCAGATAATTTCTGGCTGCCTATCACACATCCTGTAGGCTGCTCTTCCGTTTCTGAACCATGCAAACCTGCAGCAATAGGAGGTTGCCCATCCTACCATCCAGCCTGCTCTCGTGAGCTACTTTACTTTATTTACAACACCAAATAGTTCTGCAGTTACATGTTTCACAGCCTGCCCTACCTGACATCATGTTCCAACACCTGCTAAAGAGCCCATGAGGGAAAGCACCGATTAGCATAAACAAATGCGGCACACATACCTTGTGGTGCGTCAGCTTGCTATCATAAGTAATTAATTGCTCAGTTGGCTGAAGAGATTATTTACCAGTACTGCTCAAGTGATAACGTCTTGATTCCCAGGTTAAGTTTGACTTCGCATTACAAACAACCATAAACATTAGTGCTGTCAAAGAATTCACCATAACATGTATTGATTTTCTTATCTGGAATCTCATAGTCATTAACAAAATAAGATTGTAGGAAGGTTTTGCCGTCAGGCTGCTGTTTAGCCGCAAACAGTGAAGCAAGAGGAATTTATTGTAGGGCGGGGCCAGGCCTTCCAGATTACACGCTGTATTACAACCAATTCTTTCAATCTCAGTTCATTACCATCAAAGAGACTTAGGAGTGCCATCTGCAGTTACAGGCTAATGCACATATGTGCTCACACACAGTTTCACCAGAAGTGGTTCTGTGCTGGAGACTCAAGTGAATCAATACCTTTTTTTTTCTCTTATGCTTCTCTCTTCCTTTCTGAAAGGCAGAACACAAAGTCTTTTGGCATACCAGAGCCCCACTGAAATGAATAGATTCTAAGGCCAGAAGGCACCATTTTGATCTTCTAGTCTGACCTCCTGCATAACACAGGCCATAGGACTTCCCTGAATTAATTCTTGTTTGAACTAAAGCATTTCTTTCAGAATGCCCTATACAAGGGAGATTGCGTCTGTTAAAAAACTATGAGCCAGATTTTCCTGAGTTCATCTTCCATTTAGGCATCTGAAAATGGGGCCAGAGTTTCGAAAGAGCTCAGGAGCCAACAACTCCTAATGTTCTCATCATTGTTCTCAACAGGGGCTGCTGTGTACTGAGCTCCTTTGAAAATCTGACTAAGGTGCATCAGAGAAATCCCTTAAAATGAATACCTCTTAAAGGAATGACCTGGTTAAATTAATAACATCAAGGACACCAAGAGTGAAAATGCTCCTGAAATAGATAACTTTCATGGATACCTGCTTTGTAACACACCTAATGGTATTTCATAATGGAAGGTAACCCTCTTAAGGGTAGCTACAAGGCTAGTTAGGCCAAAAAAAACCCCAACCCAAACCAAAAAAAAAAAAAAAAAAAAAAAAAGATCTACCTTTAAATTGTCTTAATTTGAGAGGGAATATCCCTCAAAATACAAAACAACACCCCCCCCCACCTCCGTTCCGTGAGAGATTTCTTTTTTTTAAATCTCTCACTTTGCTGCTGCTGAATTGAAATACAAAGCAAGGTTCGCTATTTTTGTGTGGACCACAACAGACAATCTGTGCTCCCCCTTCTGGCTCATATTTGCAGTCCTGAAGATTAACCAATACAGTTTCTCAATGGATGATGCTGGACTGGCTCACAAACTGAGATGTCTCAGAATAAGACATCAGACAGGATGAAGCTGGGGTTTGTTAGACAAAAGCTGTGCTATATAATTTCAATTTCATTTCAACCATTGGTGGGGAGGGGAAAGAATCAATGGATCAAACTCTGGTATCCTGGACTTACATTTTCAAAAGTGACTAGTGATTTTGGAGGGGCTCAACTTGAGACTTGTTAAAGGGGTCTGATTTTCAGAAGCATCGACACCTGCCCTCTGAAAGTGGTCTCAGACTTGGCCATCCAAAATCACTAGTCACTTTTGAAAATTTAGGCCCTTACTCATTTCTTTCTATGGGCCCAAGTAGGGACAGTAAGGTTAGCTACAATGGCCAAATGGAAAAGGGCAAAACCAGTAAGGAAATAAAACCATAATTTTGATCATCTAAAAGGCTGTGACTACCAACAATGACAAAAACAAATTAGGAACCAACTTTGAACCTTCTTCTGACTTGGTAGTACCCTGAAAAATGAAGACCCCATGAAAGAAATAAGGCCTGTCTGATGTTTGCACAAGGCTGTGTGATCCATGGAAATTTCCATTGTGGAACAATGGTATGGGCATTGCTAAATGGAGTACAAAAGGCTGGTCTCTCACTTCAGAAGTAAAATGCAATTTTTTCAGTTAGGCTCTGTGTAAGCTTGAAAGCTTGTCTCTCACCAACAGAAGCTGGTCCAAAACAAGACATTACCTCATCTCCCTTTTCTCTCTAATATCCTGGGACTGACACTGTTACAACAACACTGCATACCCCCTCCTCTACCTCACCCAAAGTAACACCTGTTTTTAAAAAAAATCACTGCCTGTTTTGTATCCTTTTCAGTGTGTAGCGGTACAGCAGTCTCAGACATGTTACCAAATCGCCAGAGCAAGAAGCTTTATATTTCTTGGATCACCCATTGGTGTATAACTTTATTTAGTTGCTTGCGTGATGAGGAAGGGGGGGTCCCCTAATGGTCAGAGCACTAGCTCACTATAACCCCTTGTGCTCAAGTCTCTGGGTTGGTGGTAGTACCTTGCGGCTCAAATCCGCAATCAGTAGATGCACCTCATGCAGCAGTTCCCAAATGGTGGGTCACAACCCCATGCCATCAGCAGATGGGGTCGCGGCCACACCCTAGCATGCAGAGGATGCCATTTTGCTTCTCACAGCATCACTTTGCATGTATTGCATGTGAGAGGTCACGATGCACAGAAGACATCATTTTGCTCTACAAAATAGCATCCTCCTCACAATGTGACCTCTTGCGCACCATACGTATGTATACCCCATCACAATACCACAATGACTGTATTCTTTGCTTTCTCAGAAAGTTCGGGTCTGATCATACTAACATTTATACCCATGAGTAGTTTTACTCCTCTGTGTAACTGTGGGCAGGATCAAGCCTTTAAATTGTAATGCAATGCACGTATACATATTCAAAAAAATAAAAATTATTATTAAAGTCCTGCAGTCACAAATTATGGGCCTGATCTTGCAATGCCTTACTTACATGAGTAGTGCCATTGACACCAATGGGATTGCAGGATTGGGTCCTAGGTGAGCGAGACTGTAGAGACTTGTTTTTTAAAGAGTTATTTTCTCCTCCTGAGATCACAGGCTATGTGCTGAAAATGTGTGTGTAATGCGTGATGCAGGACTCAATGCCATGAGGAAATTATGCTGAGCTCCTCGTGTTCTGCAGATGTAGTGAATCAATTCAACCAATCCGTGAATGAAGAGAGCTGACTGCTGACAGGGTAAAGTACATCTGACCTTTTTTCATTAGTTATCTTAAAAATACAAAACAAAAATAACAAAACAATCCCCCTCCCAACCGATTCCACACAATCCCTGTCTTGACATTAGTACTCACTCTCTGTGTATGCCTTTGTCTCTCTTTGACTTAGGGTGAATGCAATTGAAAAGGTCAGAGATGCAGCTCATATCTAACGTAAGAGGAGGATTACAGTTTTCCTGCCATAGGAGGAGGGGGATTACAACAATGCAGCTGACGTAGGAGAGGACAGATTACAGTGTATCTGAAATAGTAGCAGTTATAGGAAAATTATTTACAGGGATGGATGGAAAATGAATTTAATATGTTCTGCCAGAGAAGGACAATAAGACATGCTCTAACAGTACCTCCACTTTCTGTAAAAATGCCATATTTCTCACTTGTCCATCAGCAAAAACAATCTGTGCTATGCTACAGGAAACATCAGATGCAAATATCCTATTACTCTCTAAGGAAGGATACCTGTTTTCGTAACTTGTTCACTTGCTAAGGTCTCTTATTAGCGGCTTAGACAATAAGAGGATATATCTGGTTTTCCCAGGGGCTACCAGTACTACAGGCATCTTGCTGCACTTGTGACTTTTATTTTGTTTCTGTTTTCTTCCAAACTAGCAATTCAGTATACAGTATACAATAGTGCTGTTAATACCCTGTTCAAAACAGGCTGTACATACCAACCTGCCAGGCAGAGGTACAGACAGGCACAAGCAGATTAAGTGATTACTTGGGACACCAAGAAAATAATAACCATTGAGTTTCTAACAACAGGAAAGCAAAACAAATCTCAAAACCAAACACATTATAAAGCAGGGGTGTCACATTCATTTTTACGAGGGAGGGATGAAAAGTGACCTACCATAATTATAGAAAGGGGGATGGCTCAGATAGTCGGACATAAAACCTGTCACCTGTAGGTCACAAATTCAGATCCAGATCAAAAGGGACCCAAAGTTGTTACCAGCTAAAGGCTTTTTGGGGGGCTTATAGATAACAAATAGCTGCAATTAACTAAGTAGCCTCAGTTCATTTCCCATCCATGTGCCACGTCACTAAGAACTCCACCACAATGGCACAAAGTGCTTAATCCAACTCCCGCTGAAGTCGATGGGAGCCTTTTCAGGCTCATGTTGTAAGTGGCAGTCCCAGCAGAAGGCCAACGTTTGAATGAGGATGCAGCCTGAATTATTCTCCCATCCTTCCGCCTCAGGGTTGAGGCATAGTTATGGCTGGGAGTGAGGAAAATGGGCTCTGGTTCTGTATGTGCTGTCACTGATCTGGGGATAAATGGAGGACCGCAGTCTCCAGGGAGGCCAGGACAAAGCCTCCCATGGGCATGAAAATCACATGAAAATGTTAAACATTACTAAATAAAATATTGCAGTGGCTCAGATTCTCTTCCACCTTCTGGCCTGCCCTGGGGAGGTTTCCTCTCTGATTTGCTGCATGCTGCTGAAATTTGTTGAATGTTGACTGGATTCCCAACCTTCCTTGTAGGGCTGGTTCTGACCAGCTGCAGAGCCTGCAGTTGCAGGGGTCCTGCACAGAGAGGCGCAGGCACAGGAAGGTACAGAGGGCTGAGCCAGTGCTTGCAGAGCAGTTCAGTGTGCCTCCCTCGCTGCGCCTCCCTGAGTTGCCCATTTTAACAGTTTATCCTGCAAGACAAATTCATTTCATTGTACCAGCACATCCCAATGAAATGACCTCACATGTTGATGAAACATCATTAAGCAACAGGAACAAAAGATCTTTGTGGTGATGATAATTATGCAACTGCGATGCAGCATTGTGATTGAATGACATGCCACTCATCTGACCTATGTTTCAGTACACCCGTGTGGTGCACCAGTATGCAGCTGACCCCCTCTGAAATCAGGAATCTTTTTCAAACATTGGGATGGTGACCCTAACTTTTACAGTGTGATGTCAAATCTACCCTTGCATTGTGTTACCAATACTTATTCAGTGATCTAATCAAAAGTAGGTTTTGGTCTTTAAAACTGACATCTTCATTTTACTTTACTTTTAATGTGATTAAGTTATCTACATGTCTAGGGATACATATCATTTGTACACTGCCCTGGCCAGTTTCAGACTTGATGTTTGCGAGCACAACTCTGTTGACTTAAATAAGGTTGCACCCGCTTGCACCACCTCTGAAACTGGTCCAACAAACTTACTTATTTCCAACACAAACACACCGGTGCTCCTTTTTTTTTTTTTTTAAAGGAATGCAGTTATGAATACCAACGGTGACTGAGTAGTCCTACAATAACAAACTAGGCTTCCACCAACCAGGGAGGGCAAAATGACAATGAGGAAATAGATTTAGTTTTTTTCCTTTTTCTGTGCGGGAATGGTTAGTATCATTGCAATTGTCTTGGAACCATTTAAATAAATAACTAGGGACTGAATCTTTCCTTCCTGTGGAAATACCTGCAGGGTGAGCTCCGGAAGGAAGACTACTCTATGCGCATTCTCCAAATCTCTCTCCATCCAAGGAGGGGGAGAGTGTGTGTGCCCCCAAATGCAGAAGAGCTAATAGTTCTGCCCTCAAGGAACTCAGAAGGAGCATCCTTGTTAAGAGCCTGTGCCCCAGCACTGATTCTCGGACTCTCTGCCCTGTTCCCCAAATCTCTGATAGCAAGCCTGCACTGGAACCATGCTTCACAGGGCCAGCGCTGTTTCTTAGGATTCCTCCTCCTGGAGGCTTCCTCAGGAGCAGTTAAAACAGTAAATGCACAGGAATAAGCTAGTTTAGCTGCATCCACACTAGGGCATTGTACCACTTTCACTCTATCTGTCCGTAAACTGATATGGTGGTACAAAAACTGTGTGTAGGCCAGCTCTAAATTGCTGTGCCTGGAGCAATCATGACCCACAGGTTTGCAAACAGAACAGAATTTTCAAAGGGATGCTGCAAGTGACAGGCACAGTATGGACTCATTTATTTAACCTACCATACAATTAAAAACAACAACCTGACCCTTACAAACCCCATGCCTTCATTGCAGGAGTTCGGCATGTCTGGCTGGCTGTGCTAGGGATGGCAGATGCAGATGTTCACCTCTCCACCACTCTCTCATTCTCCTTGCCTCCTCCAACGTAGGCAGTTTCATGATATGTAGGACCTGACTCTCCCGTGCCTTGCACTCTGTGCAGCATTTCATAATCACTTGCCATGGGTGTAAATGTCTGCACAAGATGCAAGGCAGAAATGAATCAGATCCTTGCACCAATAGCACCAAATTCTTGTAAATTCCAGCTCTCTGCTTCTGTTTGGAAATCATAACTCACAAGTACTTTTAAAAAAAGTTATTTTTGTGGTATGTTAAACTTTGGGCTTATCAGTCTAAAGTGTTCCTTGGAAATATCAGTTCTGTTTGCTGTCTGGAAACTTCAAAATATTGAAAGAAAACAGCAACTATAATAATTATATAGATAAAGAAGGGAAAGAGCAAATGACCCGTTGTTAATGTAATGTTTTCTTTCTAATATCTGGGGCACTGTTCACATATAGTTGCTTTGTAAATGCTGTTTATGCTTCATCTCATCCTCATGAGCGCCACTGAGAAAAGAGAGTTAGCTTAATAATAATAATAATTAATAATAGAATGTTTGTCATGTGAAGTTCTCAGAGCACTTTGCAAGCATTAACTGATCCTCACACCACTCTGTGTTTATCATCCCCATCTTACAGAATGGTACAGAAATCAAGGTCACACAGCAAGTCAGTGTTATACCCTTGAATTGAATCTGACTCCAGACTCCCAATTCCCAGCGCTACAAGACTATGTTCTCTCCCCTATATTTCATCCTCAGATATCTCTGTACCATGCCTGCTCACAGTAACTGAGTGGAAGGGCCAGTGTGATATGCATGACCAAACTGCCTGCATTCGTAAAGCAAAACAAAGCTTGAGAGCTTCATTTTAAGTCTGAAGGTTGAACAGTGACCCATCCACTATTATTGGGGGCAAAATATCTGAAATGTCATTGTTCTTTTAATGGGACAGTGTCAAAGTTATTTAAACATACGAAAAGACATAGGCCTTGAAAGTTCTCCTGTGTTGTATGTAAGTCTCACCTCTGATCCCAGTAATGTATTTTTTAATTATAAGAATGATTTTGCTGTAGCCAGAAATTAGAAAAATCCCATCCAATTTATTGAACATCCCAATGGAACAAACAGGTATATATGGCATAGAATTATGTAGACAGCGTGCAGCTCATGAACCGTGTAATTGACTGAGTTATACAGAGTAAACCTCAAAGGCTAAAGCTCCTGCATCCAAGGCATCATCTTAATCCAAACAGTCAGGCTGAACATTACATGCTAGGACCTGTCTTCTAATAAGCTCTGTATTAAAGATGAGGGTTGCTGCATTGTTCCATTTTATGCAAATTAGGTTAAGCCTTTGGGATCCTGGCATGTGGCCAAAGTGCCAGCTATTCATCTGAGCAAAGTCTGTGCATGACCCTGGCAGCAGCAGATCAATTTAAATAGCAGACATGGCAGGAGTCATGGTAGGGTGACACAGAATTTGGGACAAACTTTCAAGGTTAAATCAGATGTTTAGACCTAGACACTAGGTGGATTATTGGTTCACATACTATGTTAAAGTTGAATATATATACATGTCCCAATGCACCTTTCAATGTCTCTTTGAAAATATGCCCTAAGAACAACCTTTTGAATGCTTCCAGCATGCTGGAGCTTAACCCAAATGATATGCCTTTTCCTTTAACATATAAGGGGTTAATCTCTTGCGCCTCATCTCTTGCATGCATAGGGTTAATAGTCTCGCCAACTCCAAATATTCAAAAATCATGAGTCAGGCCCTAACATATCATGAGATAGACTTAAAAACCATAGGACTTTCAAAAATAATAATTTTATGGTTCTTATTTGTTTTATGGATTTTTGAGATTGTGGGGTTCATGGTTTCCCATCCCCCCCCCATGACTATGCAAGCTAGAGGCATACTTTTCTTTTAAATGACAGCTGAGATTCTCCTGTAATAAAATGGTCTGGGGAGCTGGAGCTTTAAGAAAAACACCGAATACTGCATAACATGCAATATAATAGTGAGAGCTGGCAACAAGTGCCATCCCCTCTTCACTCCCTGCCTGCAGGGTTTAATCCCCACGTCATCCTCGTTCTCTTCTAAACATCCAGTTTCTAATCTGTGCCACTGCTGCGCCACCAGACAAAGGGTTAATCCACCCAGGCCATGTTGGCTCTAGTTTGTAGGGAGTTGGTGCACACGAAGCGCGACAGCTACACTACACCAGAGCCACGGTGCTCCCAGGCTAGGAAACACCATGGTAAAAACACATTTTCCCCCTAGTGCAGACAGGCGATCCGGGGGTTAACGTCCCTGCCTGGGCCCCGGCACCGCAGGGGTTAAGGGCTCCTGGGTGGTCCTAGTAGTCAGGGGCTAATTTGGTCTGGGGCGGCTTCCTTAGTCACTTCGGCTCTGGCGCGCGGGGGGTTAATTCAGGGCCCGGCTCCAGCCCACTGGGGGTTAATCCGGGCCGCGGCGGCTCCGGCAGGGGGCGACCCCGCAATGATAACAAACGGGTCACGTGACGCCGGGACAGGTGCCCGGTTGCCCCCCCTTTTGCCCTGACGTCACCGCCCATTGGTCTCCGGGACGACGGCTCCATCAGCCCGCGCGTCAGAACAGCTCGTCTCTTGGCAACGGCCCGATGTCTCGCTCTCATTCAGCCTCGCGCTTGGGCGCGCGTCTCTCTGGCGTCAAAGTGACGTCAATGGGTCTGTCTCGGTTTTCGGAGGGGGGGCAGTGGGCGGGAGAAGGGGGATCCCGCGTGCTCCTCTGCCCCCAGCAGCACGCCAGAGCGCGCGGAGGCAGCCGCTGGAGCAGTAGCGCGGCGAGAGCCGGGGACTGGGGAGCCCCGCGCGCAGGTACTCGGAGCCGCGCGGCGCTGCCTGAGGAGCGCGCGGGGCAGCTGCTGGGGAGCGCCCGGGCGGGGGGCGCCCGGGGAGAGCCGCGGGCAGGCGGCGTTGCGGGGACAGGCGCGAAGCGCCCCGAAGTGCCTTATCTCCCCTGCCCTCCGTCTTCGGGCGCCGGGCTCCTCTCCGCAGGCGGGGAGCCGCAGCCCAGAGCGCGCCCGGCAGGGAAGCCTCTCGCTGGGTCGCGGGGGCTCCGCGGGGAGAGCTGCGGTCCCTGCTGGGTGCTCGGGGCTGCGGCAGGGTGGGGGGTGGCTGCTATTAGCGATGCCTCTTCGGGCTGGGGGACTAGGTTGGCAGTGGCTTGGTGACCAGATAGCAAGTGTGAAAATCAGGAGAGGAGGGTGCGGGCTAATAGGCGCCCATATAAGACAAAGCCCCAATATTGGGAATGTTCCTATATCAGGGCATCTGGTCGCTATAATTTGGAACAACAAGGAGGAGTCCTTGTGGCACCTTAGAGACTAACAGATTTATTTGGGCATAAGCTTTAGTGGGCTAGAACCCACTTGCATGCATCTGATGAAGTGGTTTTTAGCCCACTAAAGCTTATGCCCAAATCAATTTGTTAGTCTCTAAGGTGCCACAAGGACGCCTCCTTGTTTTTGCTGATACAGACTAACGGGGCTACCACTCTGATAATTGGGAAGCTCTTCCAAGTGGAACCCGGGATAGGGCTGGATCCCAGGGATCTGAAAAGTGCATGGCTATGAATGGGAGTGGGATGTCTCTATTAGCTGCTCTTTGCAGTGTATCGCTAATACCAGGCTTTTGCTAGGAAGAGACTCCCAGGCTGTTTCATAACTAATCTCCGGCTCTGAGCGAAGCACAGGGGAAAGTTGGTCTATGTCTCCAAGAAGTTGGGTTGTGCAGTCTGCCTGGCTAGTTCAAAGCTTTCCACCCTGCACAATTTAAAGATTTGGTGAAACCTTTAAAATCTGATTAGTGTTATTTGAGTGTTTTCATCTGGAGGCGAAAGCAAAAGCTCCCTTTGATTTATCAGTGTCTGTCTTATCTTCATGCAGGTTCTAGGCTGAAAGAGGAGCGCTTATGCATACCTTCTAAATATTGCTTGTTGCCCACCAAAATCTAAGCCATGGTGATCATGTCAGATTATACCTCTGTTCCCACTCCAAATCAAGCCCAGCGAAGGCCTCTCCGGGTTGGATTTTATGATATTGAGAGGACCTTGGGAAAAGGAAATTTTGCAGTGGTAAAGCTGGCCAGGCACAGAGTAACCAAAACGCAGGTGGGTGTGAAATCTACTCTATAGTTTCATATAGGAAACCAAATTTTAAAGGGCATGAAACTTTCTGGGTAAATTCTGCCCCCCCACCCCCACAAATGTGGTGAAATAAACTAACATACGCTAAGATTGTGGTACTGTACAAAATATAATCATGGCTATAGATTAAGTGTGATAGTAATAATTGATAAAACTATAGGTGAGGGTTTTTTTGTTTGTTTCTTAGTGGTATAATAAACACAGCTGATGTAAAACAAAACCACAAAAATAGATTTAAGAAAATATTGCCAACAGTTTTAACACTGCAATTTAATTAGCGCTATGTGGATTCTTAGAGAGTAGCTAGGGTTGTGCAAATTTAAAGTAATTTGTGTAGAAAGAAAGCATAAAATCTTGTTATTTAGACTTTAGAGTTCCTTAATTTGTTTTTCATTAAATGAGGAAGTTATTCAGAAAAAAAACCTAAGAATTTTGCATTTTTAAATCTATGCGAGTAAAGAGTTTTTTTCTTATTGGTTGGTTTATAAATTAAAATAAGTAAATTTGCAATCTGCGTGTTAAAACCAGACTAGGCAATGCAATAGAAAATAGTTTATCGCGGATGATCCTGCATTAAGGGGGTATGGATTAGGTGACTTAATAGGTCTTTTGCAGAAATCAGAACTATAGTTCAATTAATTACTTTGTGTAACCTTTTTGTGTGAAATAGAGAAATTTAAAATATATTGTTTAGCCTGCATTTAATAATGGAAACAAGAATCAGTTTGGCAGAACTCAGACACTTTAGAGTTGTTTTTCTTTTGAACTATTCAGAATTTCAGCAGCATAAGTACATATTTTATAAATGTCTGGGTTTGTGTTTTAAATTTATAGGTTGCAATAAAGATTATAGACAAAACAAGATTAGATCCAAGCAACCTGGAGAAAATTTATAGAGAGGTCCAGATAATGAAGCTTTTGAACCACCCCCACATTATCAAGCTGTATCAGGTAAGATCTGTTCTGATGACTGCATTCATGTTAGATGTACTTACATCCCATGGGTTTGGTTGCTAATGATCTTATCTTGCACATGGTTTTAAATCACACGTGCAGGGAGAGAACTCACATTGTACTTTTTGAAGTATTTAAACAAATACAATAAGCATTGTATTTAAGATTTTTTTTCATTGTTCTCTTTTAGCAGGTTTATCCTTTTGATTAACCTGTGTGTGGGGTGTTTTTAATTTTAGTGGAAAGAGTCAAAATTGACTCAAGTTAGTTTTTGATCAAGTGGAATTGATCTTGCAATTGATGGAATTGGCTATTTGTATTTCTAAGGAACTCATTTTTCCCCTGATGCTTCTGCTTTTTCAGTTTTTAAGAGCTATAGAAATATTCTACTTACAAATTATACTAGCAAAATTTTAAGCTCTTGTAAAATAAAACAGAACCAAACTTGAAGGTCATTTTTGTTGAAACCTCTCAAATAATGAATCAAGGTCAAACTGAGCTGTTTTAAAATTTATGAATTAAAAAAAAATCATTTTTACATTATGTAAAGACTTTACAGCTATGGGCCATTTTGTGTTTGTTTGCGCCTTACACTAATCATGTTTTAGTTTCCAAAACTAACAAAAAAAAAAAAAAAACGGAACAAAAAAACAACCCAACATCTTCCACATTTTATTTTTGAGTGGGTATTTTAATTTAGTTCAGTTCTTGTTCCAATAAGTATTAAGTGTAAGGGCAGACTAGTGTGCTGTGCAGAAAATAGGATCACTGCTGCCTGATGAGCAAGGACTGCTTTGAAAATGCTAAATATTTGATCTAATTGGCATTTGGTGTAAGTTCCCCCTAATCGTCTTAAACAGTACCATATGGATTTTAGAAGATGTGGTATCACGATTTGTCTGTGAGAGGGGGAAGGGTAAAAGATGGATTTAGAAATCTAGCGGCAGGTCTGATATGCAGTGTGAAGTAGTAAATACTATCATCAGTTTGGATCTTTAGCTGTTTGTTTTTATGTTGTGGAGGTCAGTTAACACAAAGTAGAGTAGAAGAGCCAGTAAGGCAGGTGCTTAAGTGAAGACATTGAGTATTAAAGCGCTTAACATCCATTGAGTACTTGATATTTATATTATTAATCATGAAAAAATTATTTGGTATTAATGTTTGATTGACATCACTCTTCCCTGTAAGGCTACATAGGATACATAAAGACATTGTAACAGTTCTGTTGATTGCACTTCAGTGGAATGATGCAGGTGAAAATTGTATTTCAGGGCTCTAAAAAAGTAGTTTAAATCCCACCTTATTGAACCAGATTATTTAACTGAACAAATGACACAGGTAATAGATCACAGTTTAACTTTCCAATTGAATTTTCTCTTCTTTGTTGTTGTAACTGATACTGTACCTATTTGTTGGCCACTGAGAAGTAGGGGTGGAATTAGATGACATACCAGTGTTGATGTTGGGTTTTTTGTGTTTTAATTTCAACACCAGCATCTAACTTTCATCCAGCTGGCACCTTTCCCAGAACACTTAAACTCCTTCCCTTCAATTTTTTAAAATTGGAAACCTCTCTTCCTTTTCTCCCTTTTTTATTTGTTTTCATTTGTGCATGGCATGGCAGGGAGAAGGCAGGGGAGGTGAGAGCGCTCCCTTCTCTCTCTTTGACATATCCTTTTTCAAAGAAAGTTGAAAATTATGGCCTCTGAAGTAGCATTGACACCTGTTTGGTTGTTAACCTGTTGTAAGCCTCTGCCTTAGGAGCAAAAAATACAGTTCTCATTGAAGAGCCCTTCTCGGTAAATGGCTCATGTTAACATTTGAAACAAAAAGGAAAAATATGTCCCAGTGACTAAAAATAAATATGTAAAATGCTGTACGGGGTTGTTTTGTTTTTTTTTGTTTTCTTCCAAAAAAGAAAGTATATTGGCTAGTTTATAACCTATTTTATAGAAGTCAGTAACAAATGTTTAAAAATAAATCAGTACTAGCTTAATAAATGAACTTTTGGCTAGGATTGACACTTGCTGTTGACGGACATGGAGCAATAGAGTTTGCTCGAACAGCACGCTTTTGCTGCTTGCCCGGCAGAGCTGTCACCTTGCAGGCTAATGTATTGTATCTGATACCAAGTTGGACTGGGGTATATGGTATCACTTCTTCACTGTGTTCTTGCTGTAAATATCTGCTCTAATCATCTCAGTATCTGCTAGCCTTTTTAGCAGAAAGTCCTTGAATTCCGGTAACCTGTTTTTTTAATTTAAAATGTCCTTGAGTGATCAAAAGTGATTACTGAACTCTGTTTTCATTAAAAAAATGTATTGCAATTGAAGTAAAGCTTGCTGAAATACTCTATAAGCCTATTTCATAGACATTTGAGGGCATGGGGGGGGAGGGGAAAAGAGTATGGAGGAAGCAAGCAATTGTGTATTTTAGATATGCAAGCATTAATTCATTATCTTTCTGAATAGCTCTGTATGTGAAAGGAATACTGCGGTGCAGGAATGAAGGCCTTTGCTGCCTACAGTTACTGTAAATAATTGCACTAAGAGGTTCTAGATTTAGGACATGCATTTTTTCGTAAAAACAATGTCAGAGATCTACATCTGTAATGTGTCCTAATTTTTTGTCTTGACAGGTTATGGAGACAAAGGATATGCTTTACATTGTTACTGAGTTTGCAAAAAATGGAGAAATGTTTGGTAAGTTCTCACTGAAATAACTAACACTTATCTAGATTTAGAAAACCCTACTTTATTGTTAGTACTCATGTAGGGTAATAAGATATGTTTTTGACATAGTGTTGAAGGTTTCCCAAAAGTCAGAGTCAGGTGTCACAAATATCAAGTGGTGAATGCAGCTTCGTCAGGATAATGAAAACATACTGCCAGGTGTTAATTCTTGTTCATATTTATTTTTTGTGTGCTACAGATCATTTAACTTCCAATGGACACTTGAGTGAGAGTGAAGCTCGAAAGAAGTTCTGGCAGATCCTTTCTGCAGTGGAATACTGTCACAGCCATCACATAGTGCACAGGGATCTCAAAACTGAGAACCTTCTGTTAGATGCTAGCATGAATATCAAGTTAGCAGGTGAGAATATTTACATGGTTACTTTTGCTAAAATATAAAGCAGGAAATGAAATCCTATTTCTTAGAGCTAGGTGTTCCTATAAATATGTACGGTAAAATAAAACTTTTAAAAACTGCTGTATAGGACATACTGATAGTACTATTTTTCAGAATATATCCTCATGTTGAAAAAGCCTAGGTTAAATGAATAAGTGTAGAACTTCTATGCAATAAGGGCTTGTGTACATGGTGGATAAGGCATACTACAGCAGTGTGATTTCTTAAGAGCACTAATGTATTGCACGTTAATTGGTCCATGTAGACTCTGCTGGTGCACGGTAAAATTCCCATAAATGCACTAGGGAACTGTACTGTGCATTACCCCACCATGTAGACAAGCCCCAAGTCTACTTTTCCTTCGTTTTCTCTGACTTTGAAATGTTAACCTGGTATTTAATGAAGTCTCACTCCAGACTTTTCTCTTTACTTCAGACTTTGGATTTGGAAATTTCTACAAATCAGGGGAGCCCCTCTCCACTTGGTGCGGAAGCCCACCTTATGCAGCCCCTGAGGTTTTTGAAGGCAAGGAATACGAAGGACCTCACCTTGATATATGGGTAAGCTTTATGTTCTGTAGTGTTCACATTTTATGCATCATCAAACTCTTTCTGGGCTCTCATGATTGCTAACTCTACTCCAGTCCCTTACATGCTGTGCTATTTTCTGTTGACAGAGCCTTGGTGTGGTGCTGTATGTCCTCGTTTGTGGCTCTCTGCCTTTTGATGGACCCAATTTACCAACTCTGAGACAAAGAGTGCTGGAGGGACGATTCCGCATCCCCTACTTCATGTCCCAAGGTGCATTTCCTGGAACCTTAACACCAGAAAAGGGGCTACCAACAGGGGGCTGATTGGTAATCTGGGTCTTTTTGTGAAGGAATCAGTTTTCTGCCTCTCCATCTGTTAGATTCTGCCTTTGTATCTTTTCAGGGCAATGACCGGGAATATTTTGCTATCACACATTGCGCTTTCCCTTTCTTAGGTTTTCAGCAGAGTTACTTTAGTGTTGAACCTGCAGCGTAAACTAGCACATTTTCTTTCCTGGGATCTGTTACACATCTGAATACATCTAAAGGGTTTACACTTTTTCCTTCTTAAATTCAGTATAGATTTTTTTAAAAAATGGCTAATTCATGCCCTTGCTAGAGAAACAAGTGTGTGGGGTTTTTTTGTTTTGTTTTGTTTTTGTTGTTGTTTTTTTTTTTTTGGGGGGGGGGGGGGGTTAAATAACATTTTAATGATAGTAGGCTGTAATTCTTAGGTGGGTGTAGTTCTCTTAAAATATTTTAACTATACACAAGTGATATATTTTAAAATTCAGAATATGCTATCAAGGTCAGTAAAAACAATAAGGTTTAGCAATCTAGCTCATTCTTGAACAACCTTGTGAAAAGGGGAATTAAAGGATATTGTTACTACTGTGATCATTTGGGTTTAAAAATAGGTAAACTTGATTTCTCCCTGGCGTTGAGGACTAGGCCTTAATAGCATCCCTTACCTAATTTAATCTTAACAAAATAATCAAAGCTGCTTACATACAAGTAAGTGCTAGTACGCAGAACAGCAGGGTGTGTCAGTAACGAACTATGTGCCAAATTCTGATTTACTGTAAGTGGATGAAACATCTGTAGAATTGCACCCACCTAAAACTGGTCTGCTATAATGTTGCTGAAGAGATTTCCTAGTGCTGTCTAAATGCAGCAGTAAAATAACAAATAGTCTCTTGTATGTGGCTGGCTTTTATTTTTACCACTTGTTAAAGGCATTTTCTGTTTTGTCTAGACTGTGAAACACTAATCCGACGGATGCTAGTTGTGGACCCAACTAAACGAATAACCATTGCCCAGATAAAGCAGCACAAGTGGATGCAAGCAGACCCTTCTCTCCAGCAGCAGCAATCTTTGTCCTTCTCCATGCAGAACTACAACTCTAACCTGGGTGACTACAATGAGCAAGTCCTTGGGATCATGCAGACTCTTGGCATTGATAGGCGGAGAACAGTTGAGGTGAGCTCTGGCTTGCCCTGCTAGTATGAGTGGTGCTTACTTCTTAGTTACTTGCTCAGTGACTAATAAAATGCCGATGGTTAGACAACACTTGCATGCAAATCAGTTACTTAGGAAAGAACAAGAGGTTAGCTACTCAGTTTTATTTTTATATATATATATGTGTGTGTGTGTGTGTCTCATCAAAAATTAACTTTGATTCAGTGTAACTGTATAATATTCAGTAAAACTTATTCACAAATTATTGGAACAGTGCTGTTAAAATCTGATCTCCTGTTGCTGCTTTTTGAGTTCTTTAAGTTGATTCATCTGTATCTTAATCCTTTTCATATCTTCTAGTCTCTACAAAACAGCAGCTACAACCATTTTGCTGCAATTTATTATCTTCTCCTGGAGCGCCTCAAGGAGTACCGAAACAACCAGTTGTCCAATCGTCCAGTGACCAGCCGTCAGCAAAGACCAAGGAGCTCTGAGCTCAGCAACATTGAGGTAAGAAGGTGAATTATTTAATATAAAGTCACATCTGCTGGTATTCTTATTTTGTTCCTCTGCTGTATCATTTACTTTATTTAGCCGACATTGCTGCCCATAATGTTATGGAAAAGCCATAGAGAGGTCCTCTGAGTCAAACTTAATCTCTGTCCTCAAGCTCGGGGGTACAATATTCCATTCTTCAGCAGGCTGCTGATTGAATTTGGTGCTTGATTGAATACTAATGGCCCATTTCCTAATAACTGGCACTAGTTTGTGGTCCAAAGAACACTCTCTCTCCAGTGCTGGTCAGTAATTCACCAAGTGATCAGACTTCTCATTAAAATATACCCTTCCAGCAATGAAACTTCCTCTGATTCCTTGTTACAGCCACCTCAGAGAGATTCCATGAGTCACTTGGATTTTCTTTTCTTTCATTCTTTTTTTAACTAAAAGGAAAAGATGGTTGGGGTGGTGATTGAGACGCAGAACTGACATCAAGAGATCTGGGTTATATTCCCTGTTCGCCACAGACTTCTTATGTCACCTCAGGCAGTTGTCTTAACCTCTCTGTACTTCAGCTTTTCCATCTGTGAAAGGGAGTTTCATAGGTTCCTACTTATATGTGTGTGTTAGGAGGGTAAATTTGTTAATTCTTGCCAAATGCTTTGAGAAGCTTGGCTGGAAGATGATTTAGAAACTCAGTATGCAAAAAACATTTGAAGTTTTGAACGGCAGTTTATAAGATGCCTTCTCTAAATCTATTTTTGCCTTCAGATGCCTCAAGACAGCCTTTCAAGTGAATCCCTGAGATCATCTCTGCTTTACCATCAACCTCAGAACTTGATTCAGTCATCCTTGCAAGCAGAAATGGATTGTGACATGAACAGTCCATTACAGGTTGGTGCTCTCAGCTAAATGTCACCCACAGGTTTTTATTGTTCTGTCAATTTGACATGACAAAGGTTAAAAGAATATATAGTGCTTGCCTGCTTCTGCCTCTCCACCCTTCCCTCCCCAAAATTTAAACATTAAGATATAAATACAGTGTCACAGTGCCTTTCATCACAATGTGCATAATAAAGGCACAATTAAGGGCTTTGCAGAGCTCCTAACAAACGAGAATATTTTTGCAAAAATAAATAGCTTTTCACTTATATCCTGTATTCTAATGTCTTTGCAGCCAGTATTCTTTCCTGTGGATCCCAACTTCAATGGTCTCTTCAGGAATCGCTCCATTTCTCCCAACAGTTTGCTAGAAACCACCATTAGCGAGGAGGTGAGGCAGGAGAAAGACCTGGAGGAGGAAATCAAGGCCTACAACCCTCTTCACCTTCCCAGCAACACCAGCAGGAGGCATACGCTGGCTGAAGTCACCACTCATTTTTATCCGTGTACCCCTCCATGTAAGTCCTGCAGGGTAGAAGATCTCTGAAATACGGGCTGTGAGGGGTGGACTACTGTCAGTAATAAATGGTCTGCAATGTTCACTCATTGGTATTTTTTAAAATTTAAATAACATGGTTTCTGAAAACTCTCCTAGAAATTAAATAATATTGCCCAGTTGTATTGCTCGGGAGAGACCCCAGCTATCAATAGTTACCTACATATTTTTAAAGAGAAAAGTTCTTAAGATCATACCCTCCAAACTCCTTCCTGCACCCCTCTACCCCTGTAAAACCTGATTAAAGTGAGTAGGATCCCTTGTCTATTGGAATCAATAGCAATGTTGCCATTGACTTAGCTGGAGCAGGAGAGAGCCTTGTGCAATTAAAAAAAAAACAAAAATCTATGTTAAGGCTCTAGCGCCAAATAGAACATAGTAAGTGCTGATCTCAGGGAACCAAATTCTATATTGAGTGTGCACACTCAAGGTTGCAGGTGAACACTGAATTCAGATTATTTATGACCTCAGCAACCCTTGAGGGAATCATGTCCTAGTACAATATGAGTTGCTGTTCTGTTGTTGTCTGAGACTTTTGATGCTGGCAGGTTATGTTTAGTTGCAGTGTAGGTGGACAGACTAATCTGATGGCAACTTTTTCTTTCTGTACTCCATTTTGGAAATGTTCTCTCTTCACCTTCCCCTTCTCCCCTTCATCTGTAGGCATAGTCATTTCCTCTTCAACAAGCCCCACAGAAGGAACTAGTTCAGACAGCTGCCTCACCTCATCTTCAAACAACAGCTCAGTGGCTCTGAGCAGCTGTTTGGCAGATCAAGTAATGACTGGTAACCCAGCCACAGCCAGGATGACATCACCATTTCTGACTTCCCAATCTGACACTCCAGGGCTGCAAGCCCAGGGCTGCATGGGAGGTGCTTCTCTGCTGCCTGTCAGCTTCCAGGAAGGAAGACGTGCATCTGATACCTCATTAACTCAAGGTAATTCCTTTCTTGCTGTATAGTTGGTTGTACACTTTTTTTCTAATTAGCAACACACGGTAATATTTTGGGAAGCTTACTCTGACTTATTGATCTTAGGGCTTTCTGTAGTGTCCATCATGATAGTGCCATAGAACATGAAGGATAACTTGACTTCATGTAAGTCACCTACACCAGAGGTTTCCAAATGCTGGCTCCATGTACCAATATAGAATTTCCCATTTCTCTGACTGCTATCCTAGGCATTCCACTCTTTTTTACATTGAGTCCAGTACACCACTACTGCCCACTTTCAATTTAGTTGTACATGCCCCAGTCTACAGTCACACTTGAGCTGCCCCAAACCACAGTCTTGCATGTGCATAAGCTTCATTGTTGACCATAGGGCATGCAGATGAATGTGAAGTGTCTGGGTCACCTGAAGTCTCACTCTGGTAAACTAGTGCAATTGCCCAGAGAGGTTGGGAATTGCTGATCAATGAAGAAGTGAAGCACCCAGATGGGCATCCAGGCAAAACGCTAATGATGAATAAAAAAAAAAAAAATTTTTTTTCTTGCCTCTAGGCTTGAAGGCATTTAGACAACAGTTACGAAAGAATGCTAGAGCCAAAGGTTTCCTTGGGCTGAACAAAATCAAGGGCTTTGCTCGCCAGGTGTGCCAGTCTTCATCCACTCGGGCAGCACGCAGTGGCATGAGCCCTTTCCAGCATTCTCAGCAGAACACATGCATGTACAGCAATGGAGGAAGCAGCAGAGAAGGCCGAAGCCTGCTAGAGGAGGTGCTGCAACAGCAGAGGTGAGAAAGCGTGCTTAGTATAGAGACTCAAACAAGGCAGGGACATACCATCTGTTTGTAAGGACATTATACTCTGTGTTGAGCTTCCTCTACAAAGAGATGTTCTTTTTTCATAATACCTCGTTTTTGGTTAGGGAACGAGGTTGAGGGTTAGGACTACTGGGTTCTCTTCCTGGCTCTTGCCATGTGACAGCAGACAAGCCTCTTATATAAGCAGAGTTACAGAGAAGTTATTTGTGAAATGAGTATGATGCTAACCTACATATTTCACAGTCATTAGGTTTTAAGATCATCACGTAGATTTTAAGATAGTCACATCAAAAGCCATATGGATTGGAAGGGCAAAACATACTATTTCTGCCTGTCAAAGCTTTATTTTTGTTTAATTTGGGGGAAAGATTCTTTCCCCTTTCTGCAACTTTCCTGTGGCAGGGATATAGGGCCTTGTAATTTGGTAGAGTTACAGCTCACAAGTGAAGCACAGTCCTTAGTCACTTAAATGTATATTCATAGCAAACCAAATTGTGACCTAATTATTCAGTTGTAACTTCCAAAGATTACCATATTTGTATCTAGCTTTACTAAACTGTTGCTTTAAATGCACCAGTAAGGTCAGTAATTGTTGGGGGAAGTGCTACAGGGAAGAACAGCGTGATCAAGAAGTATTAATTTCCTTCACTCTTGAATCCTATTCAGAATGCTCCAGTTACAGCATCACCAGTTGATCCAGCCAACATGTCACCAGTCCTCTCGGGTGTCTGCAACACACTGCATCCTCTCTCCTGACAGTACAGACACTTACAAAACATCTAACTCTCTTCTGCTGTCAGAGCTACGAAGGGAGAACTCATTTGAGCTGGCATTTGGTGGCAACACCCAGCTGCTCCAACCTCACCTCTTTGGAGTCAGTGTCTCACCAGCGTCTTCAGCTGCTCATCTTCTAGACACCCAGCTGTACATCAGTAGCAATGTCTCTCCGATCACCAACAACAACTTCTCTCAGCAACAGAATTTCTCTGTGCAGTCTCCGAGCTACGATGCTGTCACTTTGCAGAATGGGGACTGTGAAATGGAGGACCTCACTTCCAGCCAGCTAGGGAAATTTGTCCTGGTGAAATGAGAGCTCCTGCTGTTGTAGCTCACACAACTCTTTTATTTCTGCAAAGGACTTCCACCATCGTTCCACAGCATTAGAGTTCCATGGATGGCTTGTGGCGTGTGGATGAGTGACTCTCAGAAGCAATAAATTTTGAAGTATGTGAAGAGGCTGTCTGGTTCAGAAAGCTAACAACTTTATAGAACTGAAACAAGCAATATGTATGTCTTTTGGCTTCTATTATTCTTGCACTGAACAAATATGAATAGAAACTGAAAAACGTTTTTGAAGAAAAATAATGAAGGGTGAAATGAGGGGTGGGTAGGGGGTGGGAGCAGGGATGGATGAGGCCGGGTAGAACACTTTGGTACTGTACTCAAGTCAGACCAATACAGCTCTGCTGTTATGCAAGACTTTTAACAGCTGTCAGTAGTGGTGACACAGCAGGGAGAGGCTTTTCAAAGAAGGGACCAGAGCCTCCCTTTTTCACAATATTCATTTATGGGCTTGTGAAGCTGATTACCTCTTAAAAAACCAGTGGCATGCAACATTATGCATTGATAAAATTAAAAATGGAAGCATTGCCATTTGTTTTTGTTTAGTTGATACTCACTTTAAAGGAACCAACACCTCCTCCCTAAAAACACTTATGCTTTAAATGAAAACTGTGAACTTCTTGCTTGATATATCAGCTAGAACAGCTAAAAAAAAGTTCTAATTGTTAGCACAGAAGCAATTAATCTCTCTTGGAATTTTATCCCCTGATATCATGATCCAAATTGTGTAATGTCTTTTCTGTTTTTGTTCTAAATGTCTAGGAATCTTTTCATAATGTTGTCTAAGTTGTTTTCCCTGTATTCCTGCAGAGGCACTGGGATTGAAATTAGTAAAACTGGGCTGTGGGGTGGAACTATTTCTTTCAAAAAGCCCCCCAGATGTTGCCTTTGAAGTTGCCTGAGGGATATTTCTTAGTGCTGCACATTTTATTTCTGCTGCTAATTACATTTTTACGCATTTCATTATCAGGGTCCAGCTAGAACTGACTCTTGGGAAACGTGCAATATCGAGGTTATAATTGTACAAAGACAAAAGGAATAGGCTAGAACAGAATTCTACTCTAAAGGAGTACAGCTATTTCTGAACAAAACTATCAAAACTGAGTGAAACAGCACAATCTTTGGGTGTTCGTTTTTGGTTTTTTGGTTTGTTTGGGTTTTTTTGGCATATTATCAATGAGGTTTTTGGTTAGGTGTTTATGTATGGTTTTTAATACTGTATATGTGTATAAATAGGAAGCAGAAAACAATATATACACTACTTATTTTTTTATACTTTGTAATATGCTTTTATTGTGTTTCTGGTGTAAACTCCCTCTCTCACAGAGCGTGACTTAGGTTGGTGTCAATGGAAGTTCGTGTGTATAAAGGGGATAATAGACCACAACCTCCTACAAGAATTGGTGGGGTGAGGGTTCAGCTGTGGTAGCAGGTGAGCAAGCAGTGAGCCAGCTTAGCCAAAAGTTACCATCCGAATGTCAGAAAAATAGTTTCATTCTATCTAAATGCTTAAAGGACCCAGCTCTTTAGTGTGACACAGGGTGCCTTCAAGTTACCTTGGCTTCGTGCAACCTGCAGTATTACACGTTCAAACAAAAACCCTACTTTATATTTAAAAAAAAAAAAAAAAAAAAAAAAAAAAAGCCAAAGATCAACCAGGTTAATTGGTTTGAGGGGGAAGGGGTCAAGGTGTTATGTGGCTCAGTGTCTGTGGCTTTTCATAAATTACCTTTTTATCTGTGTACAGTATTTGCGTGTTTGTATTGATATATCCCTAGCTTGCTGCTGCTATGTGGTCTGGAAGCTTCAAGGTGTCGGGAAATTACTTAGATTGAATCTTCGACTGGTGCCTTGCAGCAGAGAAAACACCAAAGTCTCATGCTAATTTGCAACGTGTTTGTTTTTCTTTTTCTTTTTTAAAGGGGGAGAGGGAGGAGGGAGAGGAGAAGCTAGCTTATCACAGAGCAGCAACTTTGCCATCATTGTCTCATGAGCTAGCACACATACTTAATGCACAGAATTGTTTTCTTTTCTACATTTGTTTTAATGCCATAGATCAAAGGCCACAGAAAGTCTTTTGTTTCCTGTTCTAAGCAATGACAAGCACTTTACTTTCATAGGTTTTTCTGTTTGTGTTTCCTTTTCCAATTGCTGTAGAGCCTCTTTGGAATTATTCCTGGTCAGAAAGAGGTCACTTTTAATGTTTGGTTTTTGTAGATATCTTGACAGTGCTGTTCGGCAGACTGCAATGCAATAGGCTATTTAAAGACACTATGTGATTGGTTTAATTAAGATGTATAGTTTATTTTTTACCATGACTGAACAGATCATTTTATTTCTTATGTTAAAATGAGAAATGGACACCAAAATGATTGATGTGTTATTTAATATTTAAATAAAAATGTTTTAAAATATTTTTGTTTCGTGTATTGTAACTTGATTCTGCAGGGCTTTTTCTTCTGAGACGCTCTGACATATCAACTTCACTTATTTCTGTATGATTTGTGGATTTTAGACTTCATTTAAAACTTAAGTCCATAGGATATTACTGGCATTTTTTTTACATTACTAAATAAGAGGAATAACTGTCTTAGAGGGATGGTCATTGAGCCTTTCACCTGTAGGTAATGTCAGAGTCTAGCCCACATCTGTGGTAATCGAGTGATGGTATCTGACAGTACAGTGGTCTATGCAATGCAAACGGTTTAAGCTTGGTTCTGTTCCTAGTAGACAAGAATTTCATCCACGTCCCCTTGAGCCGAGAGAGGCCCTAGGCCGAGTAAGGCACTACAGTGAGCACGGAGGATTCTGGCATTTGTAGAGGTTCCATTTTTTCCTTCAATATTAACTTTTTAAATTTTAATTTGAGAAATTAATTTAGGAATGTAAATCATAATCTTCAAAAAGATTTGGGCTTAACTAGGGCACCAACAGTTGTAAGAGAATTTAACAGCTGCCTCTGAATTTTAAGTCAGTGTTTTTAAATACAATAAGTCATAAATAAGACTAGTTGGGGGTTATTTATTTAAAGATGTTCAGGAGAAAGCTGGCCTTTGCTTGTAACTGGTCATTCCTTAGCAAAGGCAACTACCATCTTTAGTTCGTAGTGAGACTGAAGCCAGGCTCCTCTCCGCTGAGATGGCTGCCCTCTCCCGACAGCATTCGCAGGTGGAAATGAGACTGCCCCCGCTAAATAGTGGAACCATCCACCATTGTTTCCAATGGGATTGAAGCTAGTGAAGATGGCTTTACCTACTTGCCATGTGTGATCCAGGCAGGAGACATGGGAAATGGGACGGAGTAGAGGCTGGATGCAGGAGAATGTGGGGGTGCAGGAACAGACTGGAGACAGGAATGTGGAGAACAGGAATTTTAGGGGGCAGGAAGTAGGAAGGGCAAGGGAATGTGGGGCTGGGGAGGGGCAAGACAATGGTGTTAGGAAGGGAGTGGCTAGACTGCCAGTTGTGCTACATATCGAGGTATTCTGTCCATCAGGTGTTTCAAGTTTTGTTTTGAGATTGTTTCAGGAATGCAAGGTCTCAGCATTGACTCTTGCTTTTGGTGTCCCACAAACCGTGCCTTGGATTGGCAAAAGATTATTCTCCTGCCCTGGGAACTGAGGAGGAAGAGCTGCGTAGCTTGCAGAGATCCATCTTCTGGTCAACTACCAAATTGACCAGAAGATGGATATCGGCTGGAGAAAAGTTTGGTTTGTCTCCTGTTTTCAGACAGTGAGAGATGCTGCCAGTCTTGATATGTCGCTTATTTGCATATTCATTTGGACTTAATAGAAGGCTGCAGGTTTCCATATGCATTTGCCTCTTCCAGTGCACATGCAGAAGTAAACTGCCAAAAATATTGTACATGTGTACACCTGGCTGTAATTTTGATGTGGCTGCATACAAATTTAGGCCCTGTAACCCCATATAACCTTTTAAAAACTGGGCCTTTAAATGTATTTTTAATGTAAATTGGTCAAACAAAAATCCCAAGAGTCATCGTCCAGCAACTGAATGCAATGTTTATAGTCACATTATCCAGGTGAATACTTAACATGCAGCAAACCATGAGAACTAGATCCTCAGCTGGTATAAATCACTGTAGCTCCATTGACTTCAATTTATGCCATCTGAGGATCTGGTCCATAAGTGTGTAGAGACCAAAGCACCATGACTTGGTATATCTGTGAAATAACAGTATAAAAAAAAAATCTTAGCTCCCTGGACATAGTTTCCATGTAGATAAAATTTCACTCTCAGGGCTGGCCTGCACTTTAAATCTATACCGGCAGCTACGGCGGTCCGGGGTGTGAGGATGACACCCCTAAAGACATAACTATGCTGACGCAGCCCCTAGGGTAGGTGTAGCTGTGCCACAGAAGAGGGCTTCTGTTGGCACAGCTTCATATACAAGTCCTGCCTTATCTCTAACCACCTTCATTGCACTAACAAGCATCACTCACTGTGCTGAGGCTGCCAGTGAAGAAGAACTGAATTGGTTTGGGGATCAAACTACCTTCCATCCATGTGGGGATTTGATCCAAAACGCGGCTAATAACACGTTGGCAGTGAAGGGCGGAGCTTAGCTTAAGCTGTTCTCTGTGCTGTATCTAGTCAGTGCAAAGAGAAATTCACTACTTCTCATTGCCATCAATCTAGCATTGATTTGATAGAGTAACGCCAATTTACACCAATTGAGGATCTGGTCCAATGGTCCTAAGCTTGGTGTGCATCTAATGGTAGTGAAAAGGAAAAGCCTATTTCATCACTTGAACTGGTCCTGAGAATTTCTAATCAATGGAATGACACTGCTTTATGACAATTGAGGATCTGGCAATTTATGTGCAGTATTTACGGTGCATTGAGACCCTGCTTTGAAATGATTCCCAAAGGTTTGTTTCATCTTCAGCCTTGGGTCAATGAATTTTGATACATGCATGGATCTTTGCTATTATCATGCACTGGGCTCTTTATTTTTTTACATTTATCTTATGTCCCTTTCCATGGATCTCTTGCGATTGTTTTTGCCACTTCTGTGTTTATTTTGTGTTCAGGAGAACATTTGTCACAGTCAGGAGCTGGCAGGGATTTTACAAATTCCAGCCAAGTGCTTATTGTCTATCCTGCTGACGACTTCTTTCAAATTCCCCTTTATAATAGCTAAACATAACCTAGCTCATTGTGTAAGATCATTTACTTACTCCAGGGGAGGAAGGGAGCTTAGATCTACAATCTCTGTTATTGCAAAATACCTGCAATATTTGCAAAAAAGCCCCATACTTGTAAGCAACATCTTGCAAAAATTAGAATATTAAGCACCAGGTAGAGCTAAAAGTATAAATTGCAAGAAACAGTTTGATCTTAGCTTCCCTTTTCTGCCTGCAGAATCCCTGCAAACAACATTATTCTTGTATTTATTGGAATATATTTGAACTTTTTACTCTGGATTGAGAGGTAATATTCCAAATTTGAGCCTCCTTGCCTAGTTGTGATTGATCAGTTCGGTCTCATGGTATTTTTCCTATTCCAGTGAAGGAATGTATAAGCACCTCTACTGAAAACTTATAATTTGATTTTACACATGTGGCTTTAAAATTCATTTTCCATGAACATTTTTGGCCTCTGCTGTTCATGAAAAGTGAACACCACAAGAACATGGGTGAGCCAAATTAATTAAAGTCTGAATGACCATTCAGACAATTATTTGCATGATCCACCTTACTCTACCTTTTGAGAAAGTGTCTGTGATGCAGTAGGGTACTTTCCTACAATTCTTTCTTTAGTTTTAAAAATGGTTTTAATGGGAACTAAACAGAATGAATTCAATTCAATCTGGAAGTGAACGGGTAAATCTTTAACTGTCCCAGAGAAGAAAAAGTTGCCAACTCACTTCTTTGGGCTTGATGCTCAAGTGGTTTTAAAGGGTTTCGGCAACATCTTCCTAATGGCTTTGACACAGGGAGGTGTGGTCTGTAGTTGTAGTTCTTAATTACCCAATCTTTATTGTGAATGATTTGGATATGTTCCTGATGTTTATGATGCACCCAAGGTATGTGGACTAATGAGTAATGCTCACGTGAGAGCAGAGGGTGAGAAACAACCTACTTGATGGGATTAGATGCCATTTTCTCAAGCCATTGGGCTCGTTCATGTAAACTGGCATCTACTAATAGTGTGGTTTATTTTATATGTGTCTGACATGCCGACAGGGATGCAGGTACTATTTCGCTCATTTTGCCAAAAGAAGAAAGGGAAGTGGGGCGGAATTCAAGCCTGAGATGAAAATTAAGAATACAGAGATCCCTAGTTCCACTTGGTGTGTTTTTGTGCTAGTGCAGGAGACAGGTGCCAGGCCACGATTTCTAAGAATGAATTAATCATTTGCAGTCCTCTCTATCATGAACTGCATGAGATTAATGGTATGAGTGATGTCAATGACAGATGCATTCTGGGATTTCTTAGTAACCAGGAAATTCCATGGGATTTTACAATGGAGGAGAGTGTTTTTTGTAAAATAATTTACAGTTACTTAGACATTAAATGGGACTCCTGCAAGCTGGCTAGCACTTCTGGACTTTAACTCTGTTTTGATTTCAACTTTGCAGTTCATCTTTTAAAGGAAAATACTTATTTTGCTCAGCAGAAGAATTGTTAGCCCATCTGACTAGGACTGCTGTGGGACCAATCCCACGTCCATTAGGCTACCACCAATTTATGTATTGCAGCATCAGGTCCATTGTATGTGACAGAATGTCCTAAATCTTTTAATTAAAATTAATATTTCCAAACTTACAAACTTCTTGGTGAAATAGTAGATCCATTTGTGATACCAGAAGTACAGAGATCCAGCAGCCTGAATTCTCTGTTGTGATTCAATGCCAGTTCAATACTAGAATGATAAAGTAATTGGCCAAATTCAGCCAATTTGGAGTAAGCAGGTGCAATGGGAATGGCCTAGAATGTGGCACTAAATCTGGGTAATCCTAGTATCATAGCAACCAGGTAATAAGAGTCAGGTGATCAGAGTATATTGCTGTCTTAGAGCTGCTTTATTTAAATAGAGTGAATTGAGTTTTTCAACAGCTGGGGCTGGGCCATGTGAGCTTGGTAATAGCTAGAGGGATGAGCCTTCTGAGCAGGTGATATGGGCATCACAGTTAACTTGCTTCCCTGTGTCAAAAGGCAATCCTGGCTTCTCTCATGCTTTCCTGATGTATGCCCCATTGTGAACTTTTCCAGTAGAGGAATTTCTGAAGCCTGCAGCCCTTATGTGGCATAATAGCTGGTCTCCAAACCGTAAACACAAACAAAAAGAAGTCTTTTCACTAGTTTTGCTGGCTTGCACATTTCAGGCTCTGCTTGTGTTAACCTGTTTCATGTGATTAAATCTTTGATATGCCCATGTGGTCACTATGGGGGGGTAACTACATGTGGGCAGTATAGGGCAGTTACATTATTTTCAATTAGTGTTCAGTGCTTTCAAAACTTTTTACAATGTCCAGAGTTCTTCCCCAAGACAAATTTTACCTGTAAATTGCACTTAGTTACTTACTCCACAGCTCTCTGCTAACAAGTCTATGAACAAATGAATCTCTTAACTTTAACATTGCCCCAAATGGTCTCATGGAAACAAAGCTTGCTATGAAATGAAGCAACTTTCATCTGTGTGTGATGTGTGATCTTGGAGACTACAGTATCTCGCTTAGCTTTCTTAGTTGAATAAAAATTTCAGTTCTTTAATAAAAAAAAAAAATGTAATTTCACCTGGTGTTCCCTCTGCCATATGGACCTTTAGATGAGCAAATGAGAGGAACACAATTTTTGATAGCATTCCGCAGTATTGTCTGTATCTAAAAACTCTTAGTCATTCCCAATATACTAAAACTCTCTATAGCATCATCAAAATTCAATCCTGTTTAATTTCTAAAGCAGGGAGTTGTATTTTTCTTCAGACACTTACTGTGTTTTCTTTTCCTTTCTAAAGTGCCATCAATCCTATCCTTATCACCAAGTGGTTGAGTGTTTGGACTAATAGTAATTAAGAACTCATTGCCAAATTGTTGTTTCTCTAACTTGCCTCTGGAGTCTTAATCCAAGACAGGAGGGGCCACAGTTGAGATGACTGGGCAAATTAATTTGAGGGTCATGGTGGCCAGAGCTGAACATTGCAGCAGCCAGAGGAGAGCTGTCATATCAGGCTGTTCTAAATGTCATGGGCCCATATCCTCAGAGGTATTAGGTACCATTGCTTTCAATGGGTCATGGTCTGAGTGGGGACCAGTGTTGTCTTCCCTGTCAGCTACTGGCAGTGAGACAACAAGAGATCATATATTATAGCACCAGCCGCTAAAGAGGGGAGGCTAGTCTTGTCAAAATAGAATAATATATATTAGGTCAAGTAGTCTCCATTGGCTGTTTCCCCATGTTAAGGAGGGGTGCAAGCATTGAACTTCACATACTGCATTTAGAGCCCAAATTAGAGAGATTTCGCAGTACTAAGTATAATTATTTTCCCAGAAATAATAATGACAAAACCCATAAACTTTCCTTGTCCTAAGCACTCAGTGATTATTGCCTCTGGTCGGTGGTAGCTGGGGGCATGGCTACACTTGCAAATGTAGAGCACTTTTTGAGTTAAACCAGCCTTCGTAGAGCACAGTAGGGAAAGTGCTGCAGTCTGTCCACACTGACAGCTGCAAGCGCACTGGCCTGGCCACATTTGTGGCACTTTCAGCGGCATTGGGAGTGGTGCACTATGGGCAGCTATCCCACAGAGCACCTCTTCCCATTCTGGCACTGTGGCTTGTGGGAAGGGGGTGGAGAGTGCGGGGCATTCTGGGTCCTGTCCCAACGCCCCGTGATGCATCAGTTTGCATCCCAGCAATCCCTATGCTTCCGTCCACATTTGGCGCCAACTTTCAACATTTTTTGTACTGCGCGCTCTGTCTTCCCTTTCGGTCTGCGGGAATGGAACCTGAACTGCTGAGGAATATGCTGACGAGTCTCGCCAGCACGTCACGTTTGGCAGTCAAATTACTCTTTAAGATCCAAACTGACAGTGAGGATTCCAACGATGATAGCAAGTTGCGTAACGCATACGACACGAGATTGCTTGTGGCATTCACGGACATGATCAGCACCATGGAACGCCGCTTTTGGGCTCGGGAAACAAGCACCGAGTGGTGGGATCGTCCTGCAAGTCTGGGATGACAAACAGTGGCTGCAGAACTTTCAGATGAGAAAAGCCACTTTCATGGGACTGTGTGAGGAGCTCGCCCCCACCCTGCGGCGCAAGGACATGAGATTGAGAGCTGCCCTGCTAGTGGAGAAGCGGGTGGCTATTGCAATCTGGAAGCTGGCAACTCCAGACAGCTACTGGTCGGTCACAAACCAGTTTGGAGTGGGAAAGTCGACCGTTGGAATCGTGTTGATGCAAGTTTGCAGGGCCATTAATCGCATCCTACTCAGAAGAACTGTGACTCTGGGTAACGTGCAGGAAATAGTGGATGGCTTTGCACAAATGGGTTTCCCTAACTGCGGAGGGGCAATAGATGGGACGCATACTCCAATTCTGGCACCAGCCCACCTAGCCTCCAAGTACATTAATTGGAAGGGGTATTTCTCTATGGTTCTCCAGGCGCTTGTGGATCACTGTGGGCGTTTCATTGACATTAACGTAAGCTGGCCTGGAAAGGTGCATGACGCATGCATCTTTTGGAACACTGGCCTGTTCAGGAAGTACAAGCCAGGACTTTTTTCCCAGACAAGAAGATCACCGTAGGGGAAGTTAAAATGCCCATTGTGATCCTTGGAGACCCTGCTTAACCTTTAATGCTGTGGCTAATGAAACCCTACACAGGGAGACTTGACAGCAGCAAGGAGCGGTTCAACAATAGGCTGAGCTGGTGCAGAATGACTGTGGAGTGTGCTTTTATTCATTTAAAGGGCTGCTGGCGCTCTCTGTATGGGAAGCTGGACCTGGCTGATGACAACATCCCCGCGGTTATATCTGCGAGCTGTACTCTCCATAACATTTGTGAAGGGAATGGGGAAAGATTAATTCAGGCATGGAGCTTGGAGGTTCAACACCTGGAGGCTGAATTTGAACAACTAGAGAGCAGGGCTATTAGAGGGGCCCAGCGTAGGGCTGCAAGAATTAGGGATGCCTTGAGGGAGAAATTTGAGGCTGAAAGCCACCTGCATGGGAGTGAAGTGCAGTGGTTCCAATGTTAGTAGGAATCTGTGTTTGCTACACTGACTTGCAGTGCCTGTTGCTTTCCTCGGCTAAGGTATCTTTTACTTTATGCAATAATAAAGAATGTTTTCAAACCAAAAAATCCATTTATTGAAAAGAAAATTCATTTAGTAAAAAGAAACACAACTGCTTGGGAAACAGAAAGGGCAAGGGGGTGTGGCTGGGGAATGGTACAATCACAGATTTGCGTATGTCCTGTTATCATACTCAGCCTTTCTGTCTGGAGTGCTGTGCAATGAGTGCTGCACTTCAGGATGGCTATAGTGCATGGTGATGGGGGTTGAGTGCAGTGGGTAAGGGTCGTAGTTTTCAGGGCTGGGTGGTGAAGCTACAGGTGTTGGAGATAGCTGATGGCGATAAGAACCCGGATGTTGGGGAAAGTGCGTTGGAGGTGACATGGGGGCACGTGAGAGAGTTTTGGGACAAGGGCTACGGGCGGGGGAGGGGGCATGGCATGGCTATGAGCGCCTGGATCGAGTCCGCTTGGCGCTCCATGATGCTTATCGGCCGATCTGTGCTTTGCTGCCGGAGCTCTGCGCTTTTGTGCTGGCGATCCGCATTCTGTTTGCGGATCCTCCTTTCACTCTCCCTCCACTCCTGCGCTTTTAGATTCTCATTAAGGGACTGCTGCATTACTTCATGCAGCATGTCTTCCTTGCTTCTACGTGGCCTCTTCCTAATTCTTTGGTGTCTTTCGGCCAGTGATAACATGGATGGCTGAGATCTCAAGGCTGCATCTGTAAAGGCAAAATGCAACACTTAACAGAGGCAACAGACGGTCCTGTGGCACCTTTGAGACTAACAGAAGTATTGGGAGCATAAGCTTTCGTGGGTAAGAACCTCACTTCTTCAGATGCAAGTTAACAGAGGCAGCACCAGACAGAGCAATGATTCCCCCATACTTAAGGGCAAGCGCAGTCTACACAATAGCATAATTTGCCTGTCCCAAAGCGAGCACACATAACCCATGGGAGCCCCAAAATGGTGAGTAAGCACAGGGGCAAGGGGGACTGATTGTTTCATGGCCGTACCGTCCCCTGGGGTTCTGTGCCTTGGGGAGAGCCAACAGCTGCAGAGGGCCCCTATACTGACCACTGTCCCCACATTTTCCACAGGCGTTCGTTCTGGAAGATATCTTGCTGCTGAGAGTGACCTAGGAAGTAAGAGAGGGTCTTCTACTGCAATGCGGCTTCCGCCCTGGCCCATATGCAGCTTGCCTGTGTGCAGGGCCGGCGAAACCCATTAGGTGACCTAGGCGGTCGCCTAGGGCACTAACATTTGGGGGGCGGTGACCGCGGCAGCCGGATCTTCGGCCGCCTCTGTCGGGGGCGGCATTTCGGGGGCGGGACCTTCCGCTGCCTAGGGCGGCAAAAACGCTGGCGGTGCTCCGGAACCTGGTGAACAAAGTACAATGAAATTTCCCCCTGCCCATTATATTTTCCCCTATGCTGTAGAATGAAGAGCAATCAGCCACCTGTGGGACATTTACTTGTCTTCCTAATATAGGGTTACCATATTTAAAAAATAAAAAAAGAGGACATTCCACGGGCCCTGGCCCCGACCCTTCCCCGCCCCTTCCCCAAAGTCCCCGCCCTAACCCCCCCTCCTCCCTCCCAGCCAAGCGAAAAGGGCTGCCTGAGCGCTACCGGCTTCATGGTTTGCCGGGCAGCCTCCAGACCCTGCGCCCCTGGCTAGGCACTNCGGCCGATCTGTGCTTTGCTGCCGGAGCTCTGCGCTTTTGTGCTGGCGATCTGCATTCTGTTTGCGGATCCTCCTTTCACTCTCCCTCCACTCCTGCGCTTTTAGATTCTCATTAAGGGACTGCTGCATTACTTCATGCAGCATGTCTTCCTTGCTTCTACGTGGCCTCTTCCTAATTCTTTGGTGTCTTTCGGCCAGTGATAACATGGATGGCTGAGATCTCAAGGTTGCATCTGTAAAGGCAAAATGCAACACTTAACAGAGGCAGCACCAGACAGAGCAATGATTCCCCCATACTTAAGGGCAAGCGCAGTCTACACAATAGCATAATTTGCCTGTCCCAAAGCGAGCACACATAACCCATGGGAGCCCCAAAATGGTGAGTAAGCACAGGGGCAAGGGGGACTGATTGTTTCATGGCCGTACCGTCCCCTGGGGTTCTGTGCCTTGGGGAGAGCCAACAGCTGCAGAGGGCCCCTATACTGACCACTGTCCCCACATTTTCCACAGGCGTTCGTTCTGGAAGATATCTTGCTGCTGAGAGTGACCTAGGAAGTAAGAGAGGGTCTTCTACTGCAATGCGGCTTCCGCCCTGGCCCATATGCAGCTTGCCTGTGTGCAGGGCCGGCGAAACCCATTAGGTGACCTAGGCGGTCGCCTAGGGCACTAACATTTGGGGGGCGGTGACCGCGGCAGCCGGATCTTCGGCCGCCTCTGTCGGGGGCGGCATTTCGGGGGCGGGACCTTCCGCTGCCTAGGGCGGCAAAAACGCTGGCGGTGCTCCGGAACCTGGTGAACAAAGTACAATGAAATTTCCCCCTGCNAGTGACCTGGGAAGCAAGGGAGGGTCTTCTACTGCAATGCAGCTTCTGCCCTGGCCCATATGCAGCTTGCCTGTGTGCAGGGCCAGCGCAACCCATTAGGTGACCTAGGCGGTCGCCTAGGGCCCTAACATTTGGGGGGCGTCGATCATGGCAGCCAGATCTTCGGCATTTTGGGGGCGGGACCTTCCGCAGCCTAGGGCGGCAAAAAAGCTGGCGGCGCTCCTGCCTGTGTGCAGCAATAGTCCCCCCGCCCCTCAAGGCAGAGTGGCCCAGTCATGTTAGCGTGACTGGGATAGGGACCACAGTGGCTCTCCCAAGAAACCTGTGCAAGCGCATTCCCCAACTTCTGGATGAGACCTTTGAAGAGATCACTGAGGCCGATTACCGCGATGTGAGAGCGCACATCAATGCCCTATTCTGCATCTAGGCATGCATGCAGCCCTAACCCTCCTTGCCCCAAGAGCCCGCACCGAATAACTTCCTTCCCAAAATAAAAGCCGCTTACCGGGAACCTCCTCTGGTGTTTGTCCTTCCCCAAGCACCGGATGCCGCGATGGGCTACCTTCCTCCTGGTTGAGAACAGTTCCTGGCTGCCTGCATCTAGGGATTCCAGGTTGTCTTCCTCCTCCTCAGCACCCTCGCTCCCGCTTTCCTCCTCCTGCCTTGTTGAACTGGGCTCTGAAGTGTCCATGGTGGTCCTTGGAGTGGAGGTGGGGTCGCCCCCAAGTATCGCGTACAGTTCTTTGTAGAAACTGCAGGTCGTGGGGGCATCACCGGAGCAGCTGTTTGCTTTGCGGGCTTTGTGGTAGGCATTCCGCAGCACCTTCGCTTTAATCCTGTACTGCTGTGCGTCCTGGTCATGGCCCCTTACCTTCAGGCAGATATCAAGGGACATAATAGAATCGTAATTCTTACAGCTGGAGCGCAGCTGGGACTGGACAGCTTCCTCCCGGCAAACACTAATGAGATCCAGCACTTCGCCATTGCTCCATACTGGGGATCGCCTGGCGCGTGGAGGCATGGTCACCTTGAAAGATTCACTGAGAGCACTCCACGCCTGGCTGAGCAAACAGGAAGGGAATTTTCAAAATTCCCAGAGAATTTAAAGGGCAGGTCTGATGGTTGGTCACCTGAGGGCAAGGCAGAAGAATTCAAAGTGATGACTAGAGTGGCTAGAACAGGTATTGTGGGATACTTCTGAAGGCTGACCAGAGTGCATTAACAGACCAGGGCGTCCACACTGGCACTGTGGCACTCCAGCGGGGGCACATCAAATGTTATTTCACTCACCGACGTGGATTACCAGGAGCACTCTAGCCGCGGAGTCCAGGTGCTCTACGTGCCTTGCCGGTGTGGACGCATCGTGAGTTAGAGCTCACGGGGCTGCTTTAATGCACTCTAACTCACAAGTGTAGCCATAGCCCCACTAACCCCTCATTACCAGGGTATCTATGTCCCACAAATGAAATCTCTTCTTTCTTTAAAGAAACAATCAATCCAGGTGGCAGATGCATAATTTATTTTCCTCCTCCTCTCCAGCAGCACAATGGAGAGGGCATTGAGGTGCAGAGAAACGGGGGTGAGGGGTGGGAAAGAGGCGTGGGAACTTTGCTGATTCTAATCACTTCAGTGCAGAACCTCAGAGGGCAGTCAGGACAAGGTGGGTTTATCCTCTTTGAGACTCCTCGCTCCCTTGAACGGATAGAGCGGGGCTGAGATCAGAACCTGCTCAGAGCCTCTCTTCCCAGTCCTCTTTGAGGCTGAAGATTTGCTCCAGAGTGTTTGAGTTCAGGTGCCACCCCTAGCTCAGGGCCAACACCAGGAGCCCAAGTAGAAGCGAGCTGAGGGAAAGGGAACAAGGAGCTAATCAGCTTATGTTTGCAAGGAAGCGGCAGGTAAGAGTCTGTGACTGGGGAATAGAGAGGCCCATGACCTGGTGAGGAGCAGAGAAAGAGGGGGAGGGGCTAGCTGCTCATTTTCAGGAGGTGGCAGGGGAGCAATGGTGGCAATTTCCACAGAGGAGTGATGGCAGTGGGGGGAGGGATAGAGCCTCCAATTGGTTAGTTAATTGATTTTTTTTTTCACTTGGGAGATCGGAAATACTGTGTGTGGGAGAGATTATTTTAGGGGGAGGAAAGGTAAGGAGAAGCATCCAATCTCCAGCCTCAGCCACACTAATTATTTTGGGCACCAGCAACTGCTGCCTCTTGCTGGCATCACACGTAGGGAGAAGCAGGAGCTGTGTCATTTGGGTTAGGCCACCTGCCACTGAGAATTTCAAAGGGAGATCAATTCTACTCTGAGGGGAAGAAGCGCATAACCTTAGCTTTCTTTTAAAAGTAGAGACACCCCAGCTGGATGAGGTAATATCTTTTAGGGGACCAACTTTTGCTGGCAAGAGAGACGAGCTTTTGAACTAGGCTCAGCTCTTCTTCAGGTTTGGGAGAGGCAACTGGAGTGTCCCAGCTACGTACAAATACTGCAAACGATTTTAGAAGTAAAGTTCAAAAGATATGGTGCTGGTTCTAAGGTGGCTGCAGTTTATGCGACTGTCTGGTTATGAGGGCCCAGTAGAAAGTATCTGGTCTGTTGGTAGTTTGTTTGGTTGTTTTTTGAAGGCAAGACTATCACTGCTTTTTGGCAACGGTGAACACTGTCAGCTGGGGGGGAGAGAGAGGTTTAGATTATATAGTTTCTAAAGGTTTAAATTATATAGTTTCTAATTCCTCTGTTTAATCACAACCACCTAGGAGGCACTTTACCTCAGTAACACTCCCAGCTGGAGTCCAGATGAAGCTAATTATTCAGACAAACAAGCAAAACCAGAAAAGCGCCAAAGCTGGTGCCCTGGCTCTAGATAGACGGTTATTAACTTTAAAAACCAGCCAACAAGCACAAATATTCCAGCCCTGCTCCCTCTCCCTGTAAATACAGTGGAGGGAGGGGGGTGAGGTGTGTGTATAAATCAAAGCCAAAATCTATGGGCTGTGGGAGGCATAGTGTGCACTCAGATGTTCCAAACTAGGAGTTGTCATTCACTTACACCATAGGTCACTATGATCCCACAAAGCTCCAATGTATTGTATGCAACATAGAAGTGGACACACCCTGAATTTCCTACAACACTCTGCTGGCTAAAAGTCATATCAAAGAAATTATGGATGGAAACTGCCTATTAGATCATCTGGACCATTCCTTATTCCCTCCAGTCTAGTCCATTTTCCAGTACTTGGTGCAGTCCATTGTTCAAATGACTCAAGCTTCTGCTGCTTCCCTTTCACAGTCTAATAGACCTCACTGTTAGGATTTTTCCCCCTAATATACATTCTAAAGATTCTTTTGCTTGACTTGTTAGTTAATCTTTGTACGGCACATTGAAGTTAAACTGCAGAAGTGTGACATTTATTCATTCAGTTGCTCCTTCTTATACCCTTTTGCACTACCCTATCCATCTCCTTTCTCCTTGTTTATCATATCATATTCCTCTCCCGAGGCCCGATCAAGCTCCCACTGAGATCTATTGATGGACTCCCATGGACTTCAGTGATGGTTGTATCAAGGCCCTTAGCTACAAGAATATATTTCCATCCGAGATGCTGATCAGCTGAATAAACCACTTGAGCTTTGATATTATTACAATGCACATATGAGAATACTAAATAAAAAGTGTTAGTAATAAACCAGTGTGAGCCTGGTAGTAAGAAAAATCCCATAGTTAACTGCCCAAGATGAATAGATGTGGATGAGAAATTTAAACTCTTTGTTGAAATTTTCTTTTAAAATTATCTTTCCCCTACCTCCCCCCCTTAAAACACTCAGATATTAAACAAACAAAAAATAGCATTAATGAAAAATTCAGATTGCAAATTTGCCACCAATGAGACAGGATATTAAAAATAAACATTACATTTCCCCTGGAAACATTCACTTGCCCCATTCCACATCTTGTGCATTTGATGCTGTTGTTATAACAAAGGATCCTGATTCTTATTTACAGTTCTGGCATTGGTATAAATGTAATTCATGTGCACTTCGAGGACTCTACTCTGGTCAGATTGCTAACATGCTGAAGTTTACATTTAATAAGTAAAAGGGGAAACAGAAAATGCTGTAGCTGAACAAGGTGGCTGAGTTCACATTGTCAGAGCTATTTTAATTTTGGAGAATTTTGAGACAATAATAGTTGATCTTGAATCTTAACAGTATAATAGGACTATCTAAATTTAAAAACTAAAAAAGAAGATAATTTTGCATCTGCTAATGATGTTTTCTAAGCTGCACCAGCAATGTTTGAAGGCTGCTTTTGCAGAGACTTCAGGCGATTTGGCTGAAAGTGGTGATGAGATTATAATGAGCTGGGTCTGGCATGATTGACTGAACAGGCATAATGACATGTTCTTGATTACATTAATGGCACTGTATACATTAATTTAGGATGATGCTCATGTGAAGAACATTAGTTACTGGCTTAATTAAGAAATCTTCAATCATATTTTTAAATGCACTGCAAAGTTCTCTTGTTTCTATCAGATGATGTCAACTCCTGCTGCACCTATACCTCTTATTTTAGGAGAGGCTTCAATGCCTCTTCAAAGTCCTAATCAACTGAAGCTGCCCTAGCACATCCAGATTCTTCCCACCGACTTCAGAGAATCTGGTGAACTGTAGGGCAGCCTTTGTTGCCTATTCTAATTAGTTTTATCAGTCCCACAGCTCTGAAGTGTGGCCTCCTACATGTGACAGTTGGGGGCATCCTCAGCAGTGCTATATTGTAATAATGCAGGGCTGCATGCACAAACTTCAGAACTGGTCAAAAAGTCATGATTATTTTTCACTAAATAAAGAAAGAAAACTGCAAAATATTTTTTCAGCAGATTTTCAAAAAAAATGATTTTGTTTTATATGAACATTTCCACAATTCTTTATTTAGGTTTGTTTGGTTTTCATTATCACACCTTTTTCTTTTTTTCTGCTCCTGTATCCATCCCACTCAGGCCACTGAAAAAAAGGCTTTGAGGAAGAGGGAAGCAAAAACTGAAAAATCAAAATTTGATTTTGTTTTGTTTTGGGGTTTCATATTAAATAAAGGTTTAAAATAAATTGATGGGGGTTTTGTGTGTTAAATTTTTCATGTAAGAAGGCCTTTTTATGACACCTCAAACAAAGTTACAGTACCAAAGTCATCAGTGAACACTCATCAGTACAGTGTGGGAAACAGAACTTATCCCTGTCAACCTCTGACACACACTTGAGCGAAAGGAAACAAGCCATTAATTCCCTCATATTGGACTTGTACCATCTTTGCTACTGTCCAATCAGATCTGATTCAACCTACCAGTGAACAGAGGTGTACGCTCACTAGTTCAGTTCTTTGCACTACTCACAGTTTTGAGCTCTCTCTTTTGTTGTTGGAAGCCACTGAAAGATTAAACACACTAAGTTTTCATTAGGCTCCATGGAGATAGTTAATAAAATACAAATGCTACTAGCTTCCTTATCAACTTTTCAAGGTCACCTGCGCAATCTGTCCCTACAGCTTTTGCCTTGCCTTCTCTTTAGAGCCTCTCCAGGGTTATAATTTACTGCTATAAACTTTCTACTACAGAACAAAATTACAAACTCACTGACGGAGGCACAACACAGGCAGGCACAGTTGGCTCAGCGCCCATGAAGTAAATATGCCTACCCTGATTTACACCAGCTGAGGATCTAGCCCAGCCGTTTTAACATAAGATTGTGAGCTATAAGGGAAATGGCCACATCTCTCTCATCATTAGACAGAGGCTGAAGTTGGGGCCTTTCATTGCCAATAGAGCTATCTATCTAGGGTTTTATGCAGCTGCCCATCACCATGGTATCTGCGTGCCTTCAATGTAAAAGCAATTAGCAACCGGGAAATCTAGCACACTTGTGGCATTGTTCCATGCTACTACGCCACATTCAAAGGTCTACACAGTGTCTGACTTCAGCCACTCTTTCTTTCCTGAGCTCTAAATTCACTAACAAAGAAGAATTTTGATACTTTTCCAGTAAAAAACGAGCACGAGTCTGTCATCAGCCTAATCGACGAGCGAGGAAGCAGAGAGGACTTTATTGTGACAACTAGCAGATGAGAGAAGTAACTTATAGCTGATGGGTATTGTAAACATTAGATCTACAAACCAGCCTAGATTATGTTTTCTACCAGTATGTCTTGGGAAAGTTATAGTATCATTCATGTTAAATGGATTTCAATGGCTAGGAGCTCCTAAAGCCACCAGTAATAACCAATGAGCAAAGAGTGGACCAGGTCCTGGCAGTTTAACATTGCTGGGGGTGTCAAACATACAAAATACCCAATGCTGCTATTCCTATGCAGACAGAGGGCTAGATCCTTGTCCTCCTTCCATCTGCTTTGTACTGCTCCAGCTTCTGCAACGCAGCAGGAAATCTGGCTGATCTAGCCAGCGGAGGACTTTGCCAATGTGGGGGAATCCCTGAGTGCCATTAAACCCCCCCCGTCCTGTTCTCTGGTGCTCCCAGGGAAAAGGAGGCATAACTAGAGTGCCCTGGCATTTTGGCAGATCCCAGCTACAGGAAGAGCCCTTTGAGGCTGGGGGCAGCCAAATGTGCCCCAAGGGTCGGTCCTGGGGCCGGTTTTGTTTAATATCTTTATTAATGATCTGGAGGATGGTGTGGACTGCACTCTCAGCAAGTTTGCAGATGACACTAAACTAGGAGGCGTGGTAGATACACTAGAGGGTAGGGATCGGATACAGAGGGACCTAGACAAATTAGAGGATTGGGCAGAAAAAAACCTGATGAGGTTCAACAAGGACAAGTGCAGAGTCCTGCACTTAGGACGGAAGAATCCCATGCACTGCTACAGACTAGGGACCGAATGGCTAGGTAGCAGTTCTGCTGAAAAGGACCTAGGGGTTACAGTGGATGAGAAGCTGGATATGAGTCAACAGTGTGCTCTTGTTGCCAAGAAGGCTAACGGCATTTTGGGCTGTATAAGTAGGGGCATTGCCAGCAGATCGAGGAACGTGATCGTTCCCCTTTATTCGACATTGGTGAGGCCTCATCTGGAATACTGTGTCCAGTTTTGGGCCCCACACTACAAGAAGGATGTGGAAAAATTGGAAAGAGTCCAGCGGAGGGCAACAAAAATGATTAGGGGTCTGGAGCACATGACTTATGAGGAGAGGCTGAGAGAACTGGGATTGTTTAGTCTCCAGAAGAGAAGAATGAGGGGGGATTTGATAGCAGCCTTCAACTACCTGAAGGGGGGTTCCAAAGAGGATGGAGCTCGGCTGTTCTCAGTGGTGGCAGATGACAGAACAAGGAGCAATGGTCTCAAGTTGCAGTGGGGGAGGTCCAGGTTGGATATCAGGAAAAACTATTTCACTAGGAGGGTGGTGAAACACTGGAATGCATTACCTAGGGAGGTGGTGGAGTCTCCTTCCTTGGAGGTTTTTAAGGCCCGGCTTGACAAAGCCCTGGCTGGGATGATTTAGCTGGGAATTGGTCCTGCTTTGAGCAGGGGGTTGGACTAGATGACCTCTTGAGGTCCCTTCCAACTCTGATATTCTATGATTCTATGTAACTCAGAGCATGGCTAACTTCTTGGAAAGCTGCCCACAGTGCCTCTCCTCTCCTTCTCTTATGCCAGTGCACATGTGACCTCCTCTAATAGGGAAGGAGTCTGGAGACGAGGCTTACGAAGTATTACATATTGCACAAAAGAAGAGACCATATGGGTTTAGATATATTCAGGAATCACTTTGCCCACCATTGAATTGTAGTAAGAATTTAAGCAGTCCCCAGCAGTCCAGCACACTGGATTGGGGCAGGAAGTAAAAAAGAAAATCGTATGCTGCTTGATCTTCAGGGATGTATGCATGGGACATTTCCTGAAAAGAAGGTTCCCTCTGAAGAATCAGTCCTCAGGAAGGGGAGAGAATCTATTCAGATTTAAAAAAAACCAAACCTCATTTGATTAGAGTCTTCTTTGAGTATGGTCGCGGTATCTTTTGGTCCTTTTTGAAAAGCATCTGCTAGTCAGGAGCATTCTCCCTGAAGAAATACACTGGGTCTGGAAAAGGTGAACGGGATGAAGCCAGTTCCCTTTAAAAACACCGATAAGTTTAAACACCAAGCATTAAGCATATTATAATTGGAATGAAAAGTACATTATTATCATTTAGAGGACAGCCATATAAAGGTTGCTCACATTTATATAGGTTTCAGAGTAGCAGCCGTGTTAGTCTGTATCCACAAAAAGAACAGGAGTACTTGTGGCACCTTAATAAATTTGTTAGTCTCTAAGGTGCCACAAGTACTCCTGTTCTTTTCACATTTATATAGTGCCTTTCATCTGGAGGATAAAAGTCCTACTACTCATAACTCAGCACTCCTTTCTCAAGCGGAACTCCTCCTGTGATGGCAAAGATGATTACTAGGGCTCAATATTAATAATCTGTTAAAGGAATAGAATTGTTTTCTGTATGTCACATAGATATACATACAGGAGTTAAATAAATAACCTAGCCATAAACAGCCAGTGTATTCAAATATGTTTTGTAAATGGTATACTGACCTGCTCAAATAATGGCTCTGTTTAAAAGACACTGACATCCCCTGGGAAATGATAAAACATTCATTTTATTAAGAGATATTTCTGGAACATAGGAAATCATACCGGATCATCTATCCAATATCCTGTTTCTGATAGTGGCCAGTACTGGCTGCTCAGCGAAAGGTGTGAGAACCCAAGAAAAGGCAGATGTAATCTGCCCTGCATGACAATCTCATCCTAATCCCTAATAATTGGAGATTTGCTTAAACCAAGAAACATGAGGTTTTATCTCTTTTCAAAAACTCTCTTTGTCAGCATTAACAATAACAACTATGGCTATTCTGGAGATGCATTTAAATGTCTAATCCCTCTTGGAATTTTGCTGAATTTTTGGCCTCAATGTCATCATGAGACAATACATTCTATAGTCTAAGTACACGTTGTGTGAAAAAGTATTTCCTTCTCTCTGTTTTGAATTTGTCACCTTTCAATTTAATAGAATATCCCCTTGTTCTTGTGTTGTGCGAAAGGGGGAACAGAATCTCACGATCTACCTTCTCTCTGCCATTCATTATATTTTATACTTTTATCATGTTCCCTCTTACTCATTTCCTTTCTCACGTAAACAGTCTTTTCATCGGAGAGTTTTTTAATGCCCTTAATTATTCTCATCACCTTTCTCTGAGCCCCCTCTATCTAACTGAAATATCCTTCTGAGATGTGGTGACCAATGCTGCACATAGTATTCTGGGTGAGGCCATGCTATTGATTTATATAATGGCATTATAATATGTTCAGTTTTATTCTCCATCCTGTTTCTTATACATCCTAACATCTTGTCGGTTTTTTGCCCGCAGTTGCACATTGAGCAGAAATGGTCATTGAGCTGTCGACAGAGGTGCCCTGGCTCCGTTCCTGAGCTGATATAGTTAATATAGAACCCTGTTCTGCTTGTAGGGCCTGAACCAAAGCCCATTCAAATAAGTGGGAGTCTTTCCATTGACTTCAGTGGGCTTTGGATCAGGCCCACATGGGGTGTATTGTCTATATTTCTTTCCCCCTGTTTTTTCTTATTCCTAGGGAAATTTGCATGAAAATTAATTACTTGAATCTCAATCTGTGCTAGAGGTTATATAATAAAACAAGTGCCATAAATGCTTGTTTCTCTGAGCAGGCAGATTAGCCACTGGGCCAATGGGGCCCATGCCCAGGGGCCCCAGCCAATTGGGGGGCCCCTGGAAAAATGGGCACCCCCATGCCTCGACCCACTCCCCTTGCTGGGCCAGCGCACCTGCCAGGGAACAGGGGAAGCTCCCGTGCCCTGACCCAGCTCCCTGGCAGGAATAATTGATGGGGGCAGGGACAGGTGGTGGGGGGAAGCCCCTGGGCCCCGACCCCATTTCCCCAGCAGGAGCGCCGGGGTCGGGGGACTGCAGGCAGAAGGAGTGGGGAGGGGCCCCCACTTGCTCTGGCCCAAGGCCCCACAGACCCCTAATCCGCCGCTGCAGCCACTACGGACTGGGACCCAGTTGAAACTGGGAGACAGGGAGAACCGCACCCCGAACTAAAGCACTTTATGCTGCTACTACCTGCTATTGCTCACATGCTGCTTGGTAGGATGCAGCCGTTTCTGCACAGACATTATCATCCACAACAATTAGGTTTCACTGTAGGGCAGTCGACAAGGGACACTGTCATATCCTCTGGCTTCTGGCTGAGCTGCACCAAGAATGTAACCGATTACTTTATGTGGCATCAGAGAGGTTTTTGATTCAGTCAACAGGTCAGCGCTTTAGCTTGCACTGAAAGGAGTTGCCATTCCAGATATTCTACTAAATCTGGTGCGTGTTCTACATACTGGTACTGGTGCAACAGTGAACATTGGTTCATTGGCTTTTGTTGCATTTCTATACAACCTCTTGTGTGCATTCTCACCCCAGCACTATTCTGTTAAGCTATCAACTGGATACTAGGACTTGCCACTCCACGTGTCAGAATCAAGTCTGGTCAAGAAGTGTTCACTTACCAAGACTAGGAATAGTGCTGCCTGCCCTATGGGGTTGAACAGCTCATAGATTCATAGATCCCAAGGCCAGAAGGAACTGTTGTGATCATATAGTCTGACTTGTATAACACAGACCATAGAACTTCCACAAAGTAAGTCCTAGCACATACCTTTTAGACAAACAACCAGTTTGGGTTTAAAAAAATGTCAGTGATGGAGAATTCACTAACCCTTGGTAAATTGTTCCAATGGTTACTTACTCACACTGTTTAAAATATACGCTTTATTTCCAGTCTGATTTTATCCAGCCACTGGATCATGTTATACTTTTCTCTGCAAGATTGAACAGCCCATTATTAAATATTTATTCCCCATGTAGATATTTATAGACTGTAATCAGATCACCCTTTAACCTTCTCCTTGTTAAACTAAATACATTGAGCTCCTTGCATCTATCACTATAAAGCATATTTTCTAACCCTTTAGTCATTCTTGTGGCTCTTCACTGAACTCTCTCCAGTTTAGCAACATCCTTCTTGAGTTGTGGATACCAGAGCTGGACACAGTATTGCAGCAATAGTCACACCAGTGCCAAATACAGAGATAAAATAACCTCCCTACTCCTACCTGAGATTGTCCACTTTATGCATCCCAGGATTGCAATAGCCCATTTGGCCACAGCATCACATTGGGTGCTCATGTTTAGCTGATTATCCACCACAGCCCCCAAATCTTTTTCAGAGACACTGCTTCCCAGGATGGAGTCCCCAGAGTCCTGTAAGTATGGTCTACATTCTTTGCACCTATGTGTGTACATTTACATTTAGCCATATTAAAACACATATTGTTTACTTTTGTCCAGTTTACCAAGCGACCCAGATCACTCTGAATCAATGACCGTTCCTCATCTTTATTTACCACTCCCTCAATTTTTGTGTCATCTGCAAACTTTATCAATGACGATTTTATGTTTTCTTCCAGGTCATTGATAAATGTGTTAAATAGCACAGGGCCAAGAAACAGTCCCTGAAGGACAGCCACTGGAAACACACCTGCACGATGACCATTTCCCATCTACAGTCACTTTTTAATACATGTAATGTGTGCCATATTTATTTTAGATTGTTCTAGTTTTTTCATTAAAATATCATGTAGTATTAAGTTACACACTTTCCAGAAGTCTAAGTATATTACATCAGCACTATTACTTTTATCAACCAAATCTGTAATCTCTTAAAAAAAAAAGATATCAAGTTAGTATGACGGGAGCTATTTTCCATAAACTCATGTTGATTTGCATTAATTACATCACCCTCCTTTAGTTCCTTATTAATTGAATCCTATATAAGCTGCTCCATTATCTTGCCTGGGATTGATGTCAGGCTGACAGGCCTCTAAATACCTTGGTCATCTCCCTTACTCTTTTAAAAATTGGTATATTAGCTTTCTTCCAGTCTTCTGGAAATGTCCCAGTCCTCCAAGGCTTAACTGAAAATCAACATTAATGATCCAATGAGCTCCTCAGACCGCTCTTGTAAAACTCTTAGATGCAAGCTATATGAACCTGCTGATTTTAAAATGTCTAACTTTTGTAGCTTCTGTTTAACCTCCTCCAGAGATACTAATTCACCATATGGTGAAACTATATCATCTTTTTTTCACCAAATACAGAACAGAAATATTATTGAATTATTTTGTGCATTATTGTTGATAGTTCTACCATTGCCGTCCAGTAATGTACCAATTGTCAGGGTTCTTTTTGTTCCTATTATATTTTAAAAACTCCCCCCGCCTCCTTTTTTTTTTTTTTGTCTGTAATTCCACCAGCCATAAATTTCTCTTTGTGTTCCTTTGCTTCCCTTATCAATTTTCTATTATTCCTAACTTTCAGATTTGTATTCATTACTGTCAACTTTCCCTTTCTTCCATTTGTTATATATTATTTTTTAATTATATAGCTGCCTTCACTTCCTCAGGTAGTGTTTTTAACCAACACAGCCTTATTCCTCAGTTGTGAGATTGTGGTTTTTTGGGTGTTAAGTGATTCCCAATTATCATTCATACTTTTCTGATTAAATTCTTCTCATGCCAGAAGACCAAGGTCCAAAACCTCTGAGGTGGGCCACCTGAACTCAGGTGGAGTCGAATAGTGGTGAAAGCATCGATGAGTTCATCTGCCAAGACTGCAAGCAGAGTTCAAAAGGTTGCAGAAAACTGGACATTCTTTGATGAATAGGTCTTTCTGCCTCCTGTATGAAATCTATGTCTTCCTTATGGAAGTAAAAATATCTTTGCACTGAGACAAAGTCCAGGAGCTAGCAAACCTGTGTACTACCTGTATTGCTATAGGGGTCAGAAACCTGGACCCTTTTAGTAGGCACACTTGGAGTGGCTACAGACATTCCATATATGCTGTCAGTGCCAAATCCTGCAGATAAGGTGGTTTGACTTTGTGCAAAATGTCACAATCTCACAGAGATCTGGCCTTCCTTCATTACAGTCAAAAGTGCCATTGCCAGCTCTGTGGTCATGTTGCCAGGATGGACAAAAATACACCAGCAAACCATATTGAAACACATTGACATGTGAAGGGGTGCATGCCCTGACACTACCTGGTGCCACTCATGGGGCCATCCCGGAGACGTGTGAATTTGAAGAACTGAGCCAGATCTGGGAATTTCACTACACAATGCCCGATCATCATGCCAAGGTCACTCTGCTGCAATGATCTTCAGTAGACTATACGTGTTTGATTATGATGGGGTCTGGCTTGAGGTTTGGGCGAAGGTTAAGGATGTTCTTTATTTTATCTGAACTTGTTCATTCATCCTAGTGAAAACAGGATCAGAGTATTTTGAACAAGTCCATTTTCTCCTACTGCTCCTTATCCCCTATCTGAAGCTATAATCCTCAGAGTCACCACAATTGATTGCTATAGTAGTGACTGAAAACACAAATGGAGGATTATGGTTTCAGGTGAGAAAAAGGTAGCAGGAGCAGACTAGGTCCTAAAATCCAGTTCTACTCTGAAGAGCAACACTACAAAGATGGCATCATAGGGCTCAATGTTCATTGTCTTTAGATCAGAGCTTTTAAGTTTACAAGTAATTCATGGGGGGGTTTTTTCTTTCCAGGTCCACAAATGCAATCTGGAAGTCTAGCTGTATTCTCTCCTCCCTATATCATCAACACCTGAAACAGTTAAAAATTCTGTTGATAAGTGAGCCAGAATAGAATCTGACTGATCCTCTAAAAGCCCTATTGGTCCAGCAGTGCTAAAATGAGTGGGAAAACATGTACTGGAAGCTTGTTTTGCCACTAAAGTAAGAAGGCGAGGCTGTAAAAACTGACTTAAGCTAAATTGAAATAACACACTTTGATCCAAGATAAGAATTTTCCCACACACACCTACACTGATATAACAGAAAGTTTTGTTATTTTGGCTGTACTTTCTCTGTAGACCAGCTCTTACTCACATTCAGAAATTACCTCATTCTGGTAGTCCTCTCTTCATTACAATGGCACTACTCAGGGACTAAAGTACTACCTAGAGTGAGTAAGGGTGACAGAATCTGTGCCAAAATATCTTAAGCCCTGTGTACCCTGTAGTGCCCTATAGTGACATGTGGATGAGTACAGGTCTGGTGGTAGTCTCTCAGATGAGATGGTGATGGATGCATTATAAAAACCTCGATAGTTGTTATTATTCATGCTTACTTAGACAATCGTCTTGCAAAATGTTATACTAAAAAGCATGTGGAGAATATAGCACAGTTTGGCTAGCTAGAGTCTGGAAATAAACCTTTCTGCCCACAGTGCTCAGGGAAGCTATGCTAGAAATAATTATGCTTATACATAGTTGTTCAAAACTGGCTGTTGCTAGCACAGTTTTAACTGTAGTACAGACAGGACTTTCTTGCCCAGTGGGAGGAATGGGTCATGTAGGAAGTTTGCTTTTGTCTCTAGACTGATGATATTTAGATCAAAGTTCTGCAGGCGGATTTGCTCTGGATGGTGGAATTTCCGTGCTCTGTGTACCAGGTGAATCACTTTATCACTTGCTTTCTTCTCAGCCCCATACACTATAGAAAGTTAGTCATCAAAACGCCTGCTTTCTTTAATTGCCACAAAATCTGTAACCCCTGGTGTGCTCTGTTTGGAGCATGTGGATGCTAAACAGCAACAACAAAAAAGAAGAAGAAGAAAAGGAGAGGGAGGGAACAGAGTTGCCACCACATCATAAACATTTCTAACATTGAAGTGGGTTCTTAATATGAGACAAACTGCTCTGGGTTAGGTTGTTTAGTTTTAAGAACTCTTGAAGTTTGGCTTTTGGGGGTGGATAGAGAAACACCCGAGAAGAAATAAGCAGCTACTTTCTAAAAAAGCAGGTGATGTGTGTTCAGTTTTTTAAAAAAGTCAATCTTGTAGGTAATTACTAAGGGTGTCTCTGCACAGCAAGTGAACATGTGACTGCAGCACAAGTGGCGTACCCATGCTAGCCTTAATCTCACTAGTACAGGTAACAATAGTAGGGTAGACTTGGCACCATGGGCTAGCCTCCTCAGTACGAACACAGGTTCTCTGGCAGGCTTGTACTTGTTTTATTAGCCTGGGCTGAAACCCATGCCATTACATCTGTACTGCTATTGTTACCCATGCTAACTACATTAAAGCTAGTTAGGTTTTGCCTATCGCTGCTACACTCACACCTTGCCTTGCAGTATAGGCAGGAGTTATGTGGAACTGGTAAAAAAAAAAAAGTTACTTGAAGTAATAGGTTTAAAAGAGATAATTATGTAAACAAGTGTGAAATCTGAGCAATTGCAGCAGGGCACAAGTTAAAGCTGCTGGACGTTAGTAGTTCAGAGAAGCAGTTTCAAACTGAAATAAAGATTTTAAGTCTGTAAAATCCATGCCCAAAGCTTTCCTCCTCCCCAAAGATGGCTGCCACTGCATCCCAGGTTACTGGGAGCTTCTTATCACAAAACCTGGACACTACTGAGTTAGAACTACATATTTTATTGATCAAGTCTGCTCTACACAGCAATTTTTAAATAATTGTTCTTAACTTATAGTAGCACCCAAAAGGTGCTGGGCACAGTCCTTGCTTACAATCTAAAGACACAGAGAGTAAGGGTAGGGAAAAGCAAAGTGATCAGGATAATGCTGGACATTGCCTCTTTTGATTTTGCTTTTTAAATTCAATTGTCCTAATTTTCTGTAGGCATTGCTGCAGAAGTGAATTTTTAATAGTGATTTGAAACTCCTGAACTCCTGCCTCAGCATTGTAAAATCAGGAACGAATTGTGGGGCAATCTCGTCATTGGTTGTTCCCAAATCCTGCTCAGGAGATGTTCTTTCTAGTGCTGTCATCCTTGTACCTCACAAGAAACCAAATGCTAAAAAAAGATTAATGTTTGTCCTGATAGTGATACGTGATGTCTTGATATACTGTTGTCACTCATAGAATCATAGAATATCAGGGTTGGAAGGGACCTCAGGAGGTCATCTAGTCCAACCCCCTGCTCAAAGCAGGACCAATTCCCAACTAAATCATCCCAGCCAGGGCTTTGTCAAGCCTAACCTTAAAAACCTCTAAGGAAGGAGATTCCATCACCTCCCTAAGTAACCCATTCCAGTGCTTCACCACCCTCCTAATGAAGCTCCCTCATCTCCCAATGCAGTGCAGTATTGCCATAGGAAGATTGCACTGGGCTCAGTGTGTAGGTTGTATAATGACCAGGGCCAGCTCTAGCATTTTTGCTGCCCCAAGCCCAAAAAAAAAAAAAAAAAAAAATCCGCGATTGCAATCGGCAGCAATTCGGCGTCAGGTCCTTCGCTCCCAGAGGGAGTGATGGCCCCGCCGCCGAATTGCCGCCGACCAGCCGGACATGCCGCCCTCCTCTTCATTGGCCTCCCCAGACACCTGCTTGCTACGCTGGTGCCTGGAGCCAGCCCTGATAATGACCCTCCACCACAATTCATCAGTAGGGACAGAACCAGAATGACTGAGTACAAACAGCAAGGCCCAGATCCTCAAAGGTATTTTGGTTTCCTAACTCCCAATGGAAGCGTGTTATGCTTGGGACAGTATCTCAAAAATATATGATGGTTCTGTAAGGTGCAGTTCTTCTCTGAAAAGTCCCTTATTTATTGATTCATGATCTCCCTGTCAACAGTGTTCATTTTACAAGTAAAAAAATATGTTTTTTTTTAAAAGCCACCAACACTGCTCTGGGCTCTGAGTCACACTAGGTTCTTTCCATCGTGCTCATCACCAGTAATAAAGGTTTTGCTGTCCAGATTAGGACCTCACTCTCACTTGGGCAAGCCATTGTCTCCAAATTATACCCTAGTGACACCTGTGCACACCCATTGCCACCAGGGCTTTTACAGGTGTCATCAGTTGGAACTTGGAAAACAATCCAGTTGATGCGCAAGGGGAAAGAGAATCCACACTCACTCTGTCTTAGTGGTGCTGGCTCTGCGGGGCTAACTGAAGTAAAAAAGCAAAACATACCCCCTCACCTCATTTTGATCGTTAAAGTCAGCTGATATGATTATACACTTAGGAAGCAGATCCTGCAAGTGACATTTTTATATAGTCAATCTTCAGAGTAAAATCAAACTACAGTGACCCTGGAATGGAATAATATCATCAGAGGGATAGCTGGCAACTCTACGAGATGAGGGTCATTCCTACTATGCGTTGTTTCTTTCACAAGGTCAGTATAGGTATACAGGACGTGTGGTATAGCTGGGTAGAATTTTTGTGAACATTCTAATCTTTTTGTTAACACCTCAGTATTTTCAATGGAAAGTTCAAATTTCCCCTGGAGAGCAGATACTTTTCACAAACATGTGTTTAATTTAAAACCCAATTTTCTGTTGAAAAATAGTTTAAATGAAACATTTTCAACCTACCCATGGACTTGATTTGTCAAAGGAACAACAGGGAGCGATTTAAAAAAATGAACATTTTCATTAATATGCAGCATTGCTATTTGTTAAGTCCCTAACTCTAGAATAAAGCACTTCGTTGGTATCGGCTAAATTTTTGTGTGTCTAGAAAAATAGCATTTCTTAACTAGGGAACTCTGTTGTAGTTGGGTGGATACTAGGAACGCTTGGGATGAGCTGGCAGGTTGCTGGAACGTTGTTTCATGGAAAATATGCTTTATTTTTACAGCTATAAAATAAATAGAAACCAAAAACAAATTACATGTGTTTTAACACCAGAAAAACAACAAAGCCCTGTAAACACTGGTGCAAACTTGCCACACTGATGTCACCACAGTTCACTGCAAGGTCAATCCCTCACCATAAGATTCAGAGTAGGGCTCACTGAATCCACACACATCATGAAAGGAATGGGAAACTCTAAAAAGTGCTGTGGACAAGAGAAGCAGGCTACTGGAGATAACTGCTTGTATACAGGATGCTGAAATTGCCATTCTGTTCCTAAGGAAGGCCTTACCCTACATTTGCAGGCTCACTCTGAAGCCTTCTCTGGCCCTGTTATGGAATATTTGCTTTAATCACAAAAACAAGACTCTGTATTCAGTCCTAAGGCTTATTTCCTGATTCCTGCTCCCAAAGACAGGCGAAGTACCTGAGTCCTATTTTTTTTTTCCAGATAGGACTATGCTGAAATTCTGTTCTTCCTTGCCAAATTTCTAGCAGCTTATTTGTTCACCCAAAAGCAAATGATCCATTAACATGAAAAATCCCCTGGCAAGGAAATAGAAGAATGAAGGATTACTGGTTAGCAGAAAGAGAAGATAAAGTGGAGTTTACACAAAGGCCCTCACACAAGTCTGCTCTCATTTGCCAATATAAATTCACCTCCCAGGGCTCTTCAGATAGGTATTTTCTTTAATTTGCTTTTTAGATTTGTTAGAAATATGGTGAGTTTTAATCTTTTACCTGTATCTCTGTGAAGGGCCTTAACTACTACAGTCCCCAATTAGCATATAGGAAGCCAGGGCACCCACTACCCTCAGTATCTACCCTTACATAAAAAAATCCTGCATTTACACTACATACCCATTACTCTGCTGGAAGCATCACAAGATGGGACAGAATGTGAGCTCACTCTCTTTTAACTATGTGAGGTCTGCAATGAGAACAGGAGTAAACAAATAGGTGGGAGAGTATTTTTGTCATAAAAATAAATAGTTATGATTCTGAATACACACAGGGAACAGATCAGGACTGCAAGAAGTGATCCTTTTTGCAGTCATTTTTCAGAGTACAGTTTTTATGAAATGTAACATGAAATCTGGTGAGATCTCTTTTCTGTCCATTGTGTAAAATAAAGTTGCTGTCAGATACTACATTGCAGGGGTGCTGGAACAATTTTGATAGTGGGGGCGCTGAAAGCAGAAACCATGTATTTGGGTTGTTATTACAATTTCAAGCCAAGGGGTGCGGTACCACCCCCAGTTCCAGCACCTATGCTACAGTGTGAAATTTTGCTGCATATTTCACCATAATTCCTATAATTGTGTAGCTACTGCATGTCACCACTGTAGCCAATTTCAGGCCTATTTTTATCACGTGGATTTATTTTTGTGGATTTTTTTAGTCTCTTCTATTTTGAGCAATAACCCCTCCCCCCCAACCATCATAACCACCTTAAACATAACCTACATTGCTCATCCAGTAATCAATGGGACTGCTTGTGCAATAAGGTTCAAATCAGTGTGAGTCAGGGTAGCAGAATCTGGAGAAAAGTAAATTAGTTATATCACATTTTATAATAGGTAACAAAGGGGAATAAAGAAACCATAGCTGTTGTCAGAGACTTTTCTCTTGGTTTATTCACACCAGACTCCCCACATAATTACAAACATCAGCAAAAAAAATCTGCATAGCAGCTGGAACATACGGTAGTCGCCAAAATTTGTTTAGGGTGTGTCATGGAATGAGGCAATGGGAACAGCGGAAAAAGTACTAAGGAAACACTGAGTGTATCACAGATACAAACTGAATCAGATGGTAGTTTTATGTACATTTCTATAACTACTAGGATAGCCAGGTCATTAAACAAATACCAAGTGATCATTAAAAAAAAACATTTATTGAATAACAGCCAAGGAATATTTATTTTTTAGGTAGTTGATAATCCCTAATAAAGTCTTCTAATAATCCATAGGTATTGAATTATCTGCCTTAAATTAAATCTTAATTAAATGCGTATATAACATGCTTAATTTAGTGTTCCATGTAATTGCTGGATACTTTCACCTTTTTGGCAAGTGGAGAGAATTTGATCAGCATCTGCTGCTTCTCTAAGGCTGTTCCTCCAATTAATTTAATGTCTGGAAGCTGTGGGGAGCTTTTTCTTGTAGAAATTAAAGTTGTGGTACCACCACAAACATTTGTTCACATTGCCTATACTTTGGGCCCTTGTGTTCATTGTAAATGTAATGCTATTTAGTGCTTTTCACCTTCACAATGCTTTAAAGACATTGGGAGATGGGTGTCTGGGTGCTGGAGACAGGAGTACTTGCTGAGATGTTTTCAGTTAAGTCTGCAACTTTGGGGTCATGGTTCAGACCATGGGTCTGTGTTGCAGCAGGCTAGCGTGTCTGGCTCAACAAGGCAGGGTTCTGGAGTCCCAAGCCATCAAGGAAAACGGGCTCAGAGGTAGTTTCAGCTCATCAGGTGACAGTCCCAAGAAATAAGCACAAGAAAGCAGAAAAATGACTACTAGTGAGGCAGCTATGAAACTAGAGCTGGCCAGAGTGGAAGCGGAAGAAAAGGCAAAGGACCGTGAGTTTCAAATGTGGCAGGCAGAAATGAGGCTCAAAGAAGCAGCTGTGGCCAGGGAAACCATGGAGGCAGAAGCAGCCAGACAAACGGTTGCACACCAGCAAACCCTGGACTTAAAAGACAAAGAAATAGAGGCCCAAATTGAGACCCAGAAGCATGAACTGGCTGTAATGGAGTGGAAGAGACAAAGCCCTTCAGTAGCTGGCTCTGCTTCCCCAAAAATCCACAAATGGGAATGATTATGCCCGCAGTATGATGAATCCAGTGATATTGCCAAATATTTCATCACCTTTGAGAGACTGTGCACTCTCCATGTGATTCCTGAAGATCAAAAGATGACCACTTTGGTTGCAAAATTGACTTGGAGAGCTCAGGACATATTCAATAAGATGCCTATTGATGATGATTCAAACTATGGTAAATTTAAGGATCTGGTTTTGAAACAGTTCCAGATTACATCTGAAACCTATACGGTAAAGTTCAGGAGTCTTAAGAGGGGCTCTGGATTGAGTAATGTGGCTTATATAAATGAAATGAGGGATTTATTAGACAAGTGGGTGAGGGGAAAAGGCATTACAAGCTTTGAAGAAATGTGTAATTTGCTGGTTCAGGAACAGTTCCTGAATATGTGCAGTGATGATGTAAAACAATATTTGTGGGACAAAAAGGTGAATGCAGTGGGTGAATTAGCTGGGTTTGCAGACTCTTATGAGCAATCACAAGCTGCAATTAAATATAAACCACTGGCAGAGGGGTACAGGGTTGATGGAAAGCAGAATCACCATTATACCCCTGGGAAAAAGGAGGCTGGGCGTTCACCTCCCCATTCCCTTGGTACTCGCCTCAGACTCCTGGACAACTAGGGGATCCCAGAAGGTGCAATTCCCCAGGGCACCTGAAGAGCAGCTGTCCCAAATGGAGAGTAAACCTCCCTTGTCCCAGGTTAGCTCAGTTGCCCTCAGCCCTGAGGCGCCAGAGGGCACTCCCACCTCTTATCACACCAGCTTGGTGGACACAGGACCTAGTGAAGTTGACAGGGAACACATCAAGGTTATCAAGATTGAAGGCACGGAGTGTCTGGGGTGGAGGGATACCGCTGCTCAGTTTTCTCTGGTTCAACCAAGTGTGGTTCCAGATGCTAGTGTTTTGACGGGGCAGAGGACCCACATTAAGGGGGTGGGGCCACAAAGGTTCCCTGTACCCCTGGCAAAGGTTCATGTGGAGTGGGAAGGTGATTTACTGGTGGGGATGCTCGAGGACATCCCTGTTGCTGGGAAATGATTTTTTCAGCAAAACTAGGACTGTTAGGGTGGTAACTCACAGCATGAAGAAAGGCTGTGAGGGGCTCCCAGAGTGGGAGGAGAGAGAACTGCCTGTCAGTGAGGAGACTGTTCCAGCTGATGACTGTAGGTCTGATGCAGGGCAGCTGAACAGCTAACACATCCTGCCACAGGAAACACGGGGGTGGGTGACTCGGAGGGAATCCCCAGAAATGGGGCGGGGACCTTGGATCCCACAGAGGAGGTGGGGGAGGGTCCCATTGACAGGACAGTGCTGGAAGGCGGGGTGCTTCCAAGTATGGGAGAGGCAGAGCCAGGCCTCTGCCTGGCTGAAGACAACAGGCTCCCAGGAGCGGGGGCAGGGGAGATACAGTCAGTGCCTAGAGACAGGGACACTATCTCACGGGTTATCTGTCAGGAATTTGCAGCTAAACAAAGGGTTGATCCCTCCCTTGAGGGCATAAGAAAGTGTGTCTGAGAGGTTTCTGAGTAGCAGCCGTGTTAGTCTGTATCCGCAAAAAGAACAGGAGTACTTGTGGCCCCTTAGAGACTAACAAATTTATTAGAGCATAAGCTTTCGTGGGCTACAGCCCACTTCTTTGGATGCATAGAATGGAACATACATTGAGGAGATATATATACACACATACAGAGAGCATGAAAAGGTGGGAGTTGTCTTACCAACTCTGAGAGGCCAATTAAGTAAGAGGAAAAAAAAACTTTTGAAGTGATAATCAAGATAGCCCAGTACAGACAGTTTGATAAGAAGTGTGAGAATACTTACATGGGGAGATAGACTCAATGTTTGTAATGGCTCAGCCATTCCCAGTCTCTATTCAAGCCTAAGTTGATTGTATCTAGTTTGCATATCAATTCGAGTTCAGCAGTTTCTTGTTGGAGTCTGTTTTTGAAGCTTTTCTGTTGCAAAATTGCCACCCTCAGGTCTGTTATTGAGTGACCAGACAGGCTAAAGTGTTCTCCTACTGGTTTTTGAATGTTATGATTCCCGAGGTCAGATTTGTGTCCATTTATTCTTTTGCGTAGAGACTGTCCAGTTTGGCCAATGTACATGGCAGAGGGGCATTGCTGGCACATGATGGCATGTATCACATTGGTAGATGTGCAGGTGAACGAGCCCCTGATAGCATGGCTGATGTGATTAGGTCCTATGTTGATGTCACTTGAATAGATATGTGGACAGAGTTGGCATCGGGCTTTGTTGCAAGGATTGGTTCCTGGGTCAGTGTTTTTGTTCAATGATGTGTGGTTGCTGGTGAGTATTTGCTTCAGATTGGGGGGTTGTCTGTAAGCGAGGACAGGTCTGTCTCCCAAGATCTGTGAGCGTGAGGGATCATCTTTCAGGATAGGTTGTAGATCTTTGATGATACCCTGGAGAGGTTTTAGTTGGGGGCTGAAGGTGACAGATAGTGGTGTTCTGTTATTTTCTTTGTTGGGCCTGTCTTGTAGGAGGTGACTTCTGGGTATTCATCTGGCTCTGTCAATCTGTTTTTTCCCTTCAGCACATGGGTATTATAGATTTAAGAATGCGTGATAGAGATTTTGGTGCTTGTCTCTGTCTGAGGGATTGGAGCAAATGCGGTTGTATCTTAGAGCTTGGCTGTAGACAATGGATCGTGTGGTGTGTCCTGGATGGAAGCTGGAGGCATGTAGGTAAGTATAGCGGTCAGTAGGTTTCCGGTATAGGGTGGTATTTATGTGACCTTCGCTTATTAGCACAGTAGTGTCCAGGAAATGGACCGCTTGTGTGGATTGATCTAGGCTGAGGTTGATGGTGGGATGGAAATTATTGAAGTCATTGTGGAATTCCAGGAGGGGGGAGGCGGGGGGAGAAGTTTTTTGAAGAGGACAGGAAACTGTATAGGGAGGCCCCTGTAGGGAAGAACCGAGGCCCCAGCCAACCCTATAAGCAGTTGGTTGTACTCAGCCAACACCGGGGGGAATTAGTGCTGGTAGTGCACAATAGTCCCTTTGCTGACCACTTGGGGGTACAGAGGACTTATGACAGGCTGAGGAGGAATTTCTACTGGCCAGGGATACAGAATGATGTGAGGGATCATTGTAGGACTTGTGTGGTGTGTCAGGAGAGGAAGAAACCGGTGCAACCCCAGAAGGCTCGGCTGCGTCCCTTGCCTGAAATACAGGAGGCATTCCAAAGAGTGGCAATAGACATAGTGGGTCCTATGCCGCACCCCACTCGGAGGGGGAACAAGTATATCTTAGCGGTGGTAGACTTCGCCACTTGGTATCCTGAGGCAATCACGCTATCTAACATAGAAGCTGAAACAGTGGCAAGAGCCCTGCTCACCATATTCAGCAGAGTGGGTTTCCCTAAGGAGATTTTGACTGATCGGGGGGCAAATTTTATGTCACAGTTGTTCAATGAGCTATGGAAGGTGTGTGGAGTGAAACAGCTTAAGACGGCCCCCTAACACCCACGGCCAATGGGCTGGTGGAAAGGTTCAATGGGACCCTAAGATCCATGCTGGGGATGTATACCAAGGAAAGGGGCCAGAGTTGGGACGAGTTATTGACATTCCTGTTGTATGCCTACAGGGAGGTACCCCAAAAGTCCATGGGATTTTCCCCATTTGACCTTCTGTATGGGAGGAAAGTGAGGGGACCTCTTGATCTCATCATGGATACCTGGGAAGGATGCAACACGGTGAGGGAAGAACCCATGACTGAGTATGTTCAGAGGTTCAGGAGGGAGTTGAAGGACATGATGGAAATTGTCCAAAACAACCTCCAGAGCAGTCAGGCCAAGCAAAAGGCGGGTATGATAAAAATACTTGTAAACGCATTTTTGACATAGATGATTTGGTCATGGTACTCGGCCCTGCGAAAAAGTTCAAAATGAAAAACTTCTGGGAAGGGTCCTTTGAAGTGGTGGAAGTGGTGAATGAAGACACTTCTAAAGTTAAAAAGCCCATTCATGATACTGTGCCCCAACTGGTACATGTAAACAGACTCAAGGCCTATCACAGTAGAGTGGCCGGGGTAAATATGATCTGTTGTGTCGAAGGGGAAATTGAGGCACACTCACTTACTGATTTGATGGCTGAATGCCGAGATGGGTCAACTCTGGAAAGTATGGACATCTGTTGTGAGCTGACACCTGTCAAAAAGGGGGAAGCATTATCAATGCTGCAAAGGTACAGTGAGGTATTTTCCAACAAACCAGGGAGGACACACTTGCTGTCCCATAGAATCCTCATGAAAGGGGCTCAGCTTCCACCCGCCCCCCACCCCGCAGGCCTTACAGGGCCACTGGCAAGGTGAAGGAGCAAATTCGGGCTGAGATACAAAGCATGTTGGACCTGGGGGTGATTAAGGAATCTGACAGTGCGTGGGATTCCCCTGTGGTCTTGGTCCCCAAAAGGGATGGCACTGTAAGATTTTGTGTAGACTATAGGAAACTCAATGCTGTCACTGTAACAGATGCATACCCCATGCCAAGAATTGATGACATGCTGGATGTGCTGAGCCAAGCTAAGTACCTCAGTACCTTTGATCTAACCAAAGTTCACTGGAAGATCCCTTTGGAGGGGGAGGCACAACAAAAATCAGCTTTTATCACTGATATAGGGCTCTATGAATTTACGGTGTTACCTTTTGGACTGGTAAATGCTAGTGCAACCTTCCAGAGACTGGTCAACAGAGTGTTAAATGGTTTGCAGAATTATGCTGGGCATATTAGATGACATTGCTGTATTCAGAAACACCTGAGGTGACCATAAGGAGCACCTGGGAGTTGTGCTATCAAAACGCAAAGAAGCTGGGCTAACCCTGTACCCCAAACTAAAAGGCAAGTCCAATCCTTCATAGGCTTGGCAAACTATTACAGGAGGTTTGTGGAGGGGTTCAGTGACATTGTATCCCCAATCACAGACTTATGTAAAAAGCATCAACCTAATAAGGCAATTTGGTCAGAGGTGTGCCCGAAAGGCTTCAACAAGGTAAAAACACTCTTGTCTGTGGCGCCTGTGCTGGCCAGCCCTGACTTTGATAAGCCTTTTGAATTGTGTACTGATGCATCAGACACAGACTTGGGTGCTGTGCTGATGCAGACAGGGGAAGACATCAAGAAGCATCCCATTTAGGGTGACCAGATGTCCCGATTTTATAGGGACAGTTCCGATTTTTGGGTCTTTTTCTTATATAGGTTTCTATTACCCCCCCCACACACACACACCACCTGTCCCGATTTTTCACACTTGCTGTCTGGTCACCCTAATCCCATTGCCTCCCTAAGCAAAAAGCTGTCCCCTGCTGAACAGAGTTACTTTGTCATAGAGAAGGAGGGCTATGCCATTGTGTGGGCCGTCAAACTTCTAAGGCCTTACCTCTTCAATAGGAGGTTCAGGATTCTAACTGACCATTCACCTTTGGTATGGCTTAACCGGACTAAGGGCACAAACTCCAAACTGATATGCTGGAGCCTGGTCCTGCAAGAATTTGACATGGAGATTATGCATATTAAAGGAAAGGAGAACTGGGTAGTAGATACCCTGTCCAGAAAAGAAGAATTTTAGGTATACTGCCTCTGCCATGGACAGTGTCCAAGTCTCTGGCAGTAAGTTCAGGAAGAGGGTGTGACATTGCACTCCATATGTTTTATGGAAATGCTAATGAGTGTGAATATAATGTAACTGGAATATGCTTTATGCAAAAGGTCTCTTGTAAGGTATCATTACAAAGCTTATGATCTACTGAGTGTGTTCATCCTATTTGTTTGCATATATTATTTCTATGTCTGGAATTGGGAGAATAAGATATAAACTTGTATTACTGATGTAAGCATGTTAAGTGGAAGCCATTAAGGGTGCTTCAGAATCAATGAACCCTGAATGGGTTTGTTTACCGGCAAGCCTTCCTGTGTACCTGTCCTCCAGCTACTAGGTAATGAAGAAGGAGGTCTTACAGTGACATGTGATCATGTCACTTGAACTGGAATCCATCTTAAAACTGGTGCTTTTCCATTTAGAAGGAGAGGTGGGGATCCAGAGAGACAAAAGATTCCCGCCTTGTGCCAAAGCTATAAAAGGGGGTGGAGCAGAACAAAGGGGGCTGCCAGCCATGAGAAATCCTCTAGTTACCACCTGAGCTGGAACTAACAAGGACTGTACCAGGGGAAAGGATTGGGCCCAGGCTAAGAAGGCGTCTAGTTTGTGAAAGAAGCTTATTGGAACATCTCTGAAGGTGAGATTTACCTGCATTCAGTTTCTTAAATGTATTTGGCTTAGATTTGCATGTTTTGTTTTATTTTGCTTGGTAACTTACTTTATTCTGTCTGTTATTACTTGAAACCACTTAAATCCTACTTTTTATACTTAATAAAATCACTTTTATTTATTAACAAACCCAGAGTAAGTGATTAATACCTGGGGGAGCAAACAGCTGTACATATCTCTCTATCAGTGTTATAGAGGGTGGACAATTTATGAGTTTACCCTGTATAAGCTTTATACAGAGTAAAACGGATTTATTTGGGGTTTGGATTCCATTAGGAGCTGGGTGTCTGGGTGCTGGAGGCAGGAGTACTTGCTGAGATGTTTTCAGTTAAGTCTGCAGCTTTGGGGGTGTGGTTCAGCCCCTCAGCTTGTGTTGCAGCAGGCTAGCATGTCTGGCTCAACAAGGCAGGGTTCTGGAGTCCCAAGCCATCAAGGAAAACGGGCTCAGAGGTAGTTTCAGCACATCAGGTGACAGTCCCAAGGGGGTCTCTGTGACCAAACCCATCACAGATGGTTTTCCATCAAAAACCTTTTGACTAATTATTAGTAATTTTTATTGTGTTAGGTGGCGACAATATGGCCAACTCTTTACATGTCACAAAGTCAGTCACTGCCTTGGAGACCTTTCCCTCTAGACAAAAGACACAGCTAAAACGGGACGCACTGGGAGACTCTGAGGAAGATGTCATCTTTGGTGCAGGAGGGGAAGGTTAATATTTGGGTTCAGAGAAAAATTGAGTGGCATGGACTAGTTCTCATCAGCCCCCTGGAAGAAGTGATTCTTTAGCGGTGATTTGAAGGATGGATTAGTGCAGAGGGATTGGAAGGTCATTTGGCGTGAAATTCTTGGGTCAGCACAAGACCTATGCTCCACTTAATTCCCACTTATGTTTGAGTGCTATATAGGCCTTGGGTTGGCCTTCTGCACAGGGTGAATTTCATCCTTCATTTGTAGAAGCAGCATGGAAGAAAGTATGAAGATGAGAGTGGGAGAAGGAAACAATTGGGTGGTGAAGCTAGCACTGTTGATGGAGTAAGGTGTGATGCGTGTGCTAAGAAACAAGTAGGTGCTATACAGGTTCACAGAATGTATGTCTAACTAGAATTATATCTTGATACAGTGAGAGTATAAAAATGTTTCTTAGGTGAGAGCTAACAGTTTCCTTTTATATAGTGAGTGGGTTAATGTTACAAGCCTTTCTAGTGAGACAGTGATATTAGATAACAGTAAGACCACACACAAAATGTCCTAACATTTCTGAACATATAACCACTGCAGTTTCGGTATGATCTGTTACACTTTAGTGAACAAACCACTACCTGTCCACAAACATGAGTGCACACAATAAAATAAGACTCCCTATAAGATTTTCTTTTTTAAATAACAAAATAGAAAAAGAGTGTCCTTATAAACAATATCTCTCTTTTCTGAGAAAACTCTGTTAAGGGTGATTTGAAAACTGTCCTTAGGCTTTCCATGTTTAATTGGAAAAACTTACCAGAGTCCCCATAGGCCTATCTATCTGTCACCAGTGAAAACCAAAAGCTCACTCCTGGAAGTAAAAGCATTTATTTTAGTCACATGGGCACTAGCATACCCCCTTCCTGCCAACTACCAACTGAATGCCAGCACACTATGCCACAAGTGAGCTTAAAAGTGCTGATGTACAAGCTTTGGCCAATGTACACATTACTTGAGAGAACCTGGACTAAAGAGAGAAACTGGTCCATTTCAGTTTTCCCTTGTTGCTTCCATTGCCCAATTCAAATGTAAAGGAGAAGATGTGAGCGATGTAACATATGGATCCACTAAAGCTATAGTTCAGTCTGGAGTCATTTTAAATAAGATTCATAGACTTATTGATGAGCTCTGTTTTGGCTACTAATGCACTTCCCAAGCTGAGCCAAGTACTGTAAGAAAACTATGTTTCTGAGATTTATCATGGAGGTGTCAAAGCACGTTACCAATTTAATTCAGACTTATAAAAACAATCAGTGCTGTCAGCTCTCATTATTTTATCAGACGTCTCATGATATTTTTTGCTTTTCTTGAACCTCAGAATCATGTGATTACTTGAGAATATCAGAATTTTAAAAAAAGTTTCTAGACTTTGTGCTTGTGGAGAAAAAAACTGAAAGCATGACCTGAGTGTATCCTAAAGGCTCAGAGGCCAGAAGGCAAAGAAAAAGAATGCAACTTTTATTATTATTTTTTAATTTTTCATGGTTTTTAAGCTAATCTTGTGACCTTTGAGGGGGGCTGTTTGTGATTTCACAATACTGGAATTTCAAAAATGGAAATTAATATTTTAAACTAGCTCTAGAAAATAATGAAAGCAGTTAATAAATGGCAAGATTCATATGACTACATGGTGTTAAATTGACTGGGGTAATAAAATAGATTGATAGTGGAGTTTGAATGGGCACATTTTTTAAAACATGCATTTTTAATTTATGCAAAAATGTACGAATAAATGCCAGAATTGGGGAAAAATAAACAAACATTGAAAACTGGAAAATCTAACTACAATGCCATTTCTGTACAGGGAAGCTTTGGTACTGCACTCAGGGAATTCATATGTGCAGCAGTGCCCTGCAAAACCTTGCCATTCATTTCACATATCCAGCGCACTTTGTAAACAGTGGCACAATGATGTACATCTCCTTTCAAGGCTAATGCTCTTGACTTAAAACAAGGTAATAGTGAAAAAGAAAGAGGAGGAAAGACAAGTGGCTGTTGGCTCTCTACAAAAAGGGATAAGAAACACAAATATTAGTAACCACTAAGTATAACTCAGTATTTATTATTACAAAAACACCCAAAGAATGGTTTTTTGAAAACGTCTCCAAAATTCAGCTATTTATCCAAACCTCTGGTCTAATAAGCCTAGAGAGAGAGATGGTGTAAAGGTCTGTGTACAGGGCTATATTCTAATTGTTTCACTATCTTCAGTGGAATTACTCATGCTCAAAGTTAGCATGTGCGTGTTTGCAAACTGAGGGCTTAAAGATGAACTGTAAAGGGAGTGAGTTTTCCTTCGGTATGAAATATGAGGAATTTCTGAAAGTTTCTCTCCCCCACTTGTTTTTTACATTAAAAATTCAGGTCTTGGGTGACATTTTCAAAAGCACTTAAATAACATAGGAGCCTAAGTCCCACTTATTTTCAATTTTGAAAATGGAATTTAGTCCCATTGGCACTTTTGACAATTTTACTCCTGGTGTAGTATATTTTTCTTGGAAGACTGTGGACGACCAAAGAATAAGAAGTTGAGAACATCATAGATACCATGGCAGTGACACCTAATAAATCAGGGAAATGGATTTTATTCAGACTATTTAAACTTTGCTTTTGATTTGCTTTGGTTAACATCTGTCTCAAATGCCAGCCTGATCAGCAGCGGGAAGAACAGTTCTTTTGGGAAGGATTCAGCATCTCCATTACTTCCATTAAATGCTCTGAGAGAGCTCTCAAATCATAGCTTTGGATCCTCCCAGAGAGGCCACCAACATAATAAGGAAGAGAAGACTGGGTAGTCCTGATATTTCTAATGGCAAAAGAAAATAGTTAAAAAAAAAAAAAAAAAAAAAAAAAAAAGCTTTCAGGCCTTGTTTTACACACCATAGAGGAGCCAAAAAAGGTATACGCATTTTTTTTTTCCTTTTCAGGCACATTTAATTTCTCTCAGTTTCTTTCCCCACTGTAACATGAGGATAATATTTACTTGCCTACTGTGCCGCTGGCAATCCAGATGCCAGCTTTTGCCAAGACTGCAGGCATTAACTAAGAACTGACAGACTCATATCTGGAGACCAGACCAGTTCACCTGTATGTTCGTTTTGCTCAAAATAGGTATTAGTCTTATAAGAATGTATATAGTGTTTAGACTCTATGAAATGCTTGCAAGTTGTTGCATGCATTAATCTCACTTGTAATGCCTGTATGCCACGCTATAAGGAAATATGTAAGTTTTGCTTTATAACTTTGAAAATGTTTGCTCTGAACCTGTGAACCCAGGTATGGGAATTACCCCCCTGCCAATCCTGGAGGACAATCAGAATTTAAGTGGGCCATTATAAGACAAAAGCATTGTTAATTCCCCATCCACCCATGGAGAAGTATGTGCAGAAGGCCTCATCCCATCGCTTTGGATGCTGGAAGAGGGAAATAAAAATAGTTGGCATGAAGATTTTTCATCTCTTTGCTATTTGAACTCTTGCAGGGCCAGAGAAACCAAACTGAAGCCAGAAAACCCCAGGAGGCTACCTCCTGGGGTCTTCCCTGAAAGATATTTTGAATTGACAGATCTCTACAGCTCTGTCACTCTTAGGATTTAGATAGTAACTCATTTCTGTATCTATGTTTGCTTGAGTTAACCTTTAAATAATTCTCATTCCCCCGCCCTGCCCCCCTCCCCGGTAATAAACCTTTACATAATTTATTACAAGATTGGCTACAGATGTTGTCTTTGGAGAAAGCTTTAGGGTACCAATTGAACTGGGGTGAGTGACTGCTCTCTTGGGACTGGGACCAATCTGATGTGGTGTGATTTTTTATTTAAATGACCATTATCACTAAGTTCAGTTTGTCTGGGTGGCAAGATAGACTGGAGAATCTCTAAGGGGGCTGTCTGTGACTCCATGGTAAGACTGGGCTAGTGATCCAGGAGTTCACATCTGTTATTGGCTTGGTGAAATCTAATTATAGAACATACCACCAGCTTGGGGTCTCTGCCCTGAGGTAGGCAGTCATGGTCATGAGCCATTCCAGACAGTGTGACATCTACCACATAGGAGTTTTTTAAGGAATAGTTAATTTTTGTGAAGTTCTTTGAAGGTTAAAATTGGGTCTGGAAATTTAATGAGAACAGGCTTTCTCATGAGATTTCTAGCACAGCCTAGTTCTAGTCTTAGAAATGACGAGATTCTAGTGTGTGGTATATCAGTACTTGTGCTTTCTATCCCAGCCCAAAACTGGAAGGGAAAATTTATGGGGGGAAAAGATTAAAAGTGAAGCCACTTTAAACAGGCTGAGAAAGGCTGACTTCAGGTTTTGGGTGTAGTTTCAGGTTGTTCCGTATTGTATCTGAGCCAGTTCTCCTGTCCCTACTTTCAATTGTGTTAAGACATTCCTGGGTGTGGTCACTTGTCCTTCAATACACTGTGAGTGGGCAAAAGCTGTCAGCTACATACTGCTCTTGAGGTGTATTTTAAACACTGCTGTCATACATACCCTCACAGAAATACTCGGTGTTACACTGTCACGGGCTTCTTTCTTTATCTGTTACTTGGCACGGTGTTTTCTGTAGTTTAATACAAAGTGTCTAGTGTAACTCCATTTACAGACATGAATCCATGACAATATTATACAGTACGGTGTAGTCTTTGGCACAACAGCATGTTGCTCAGAAGAGTTGGTAGGTGGGTCTAAAGAGTAAGACAATTAACCCTTATCACAGGGAAGATATAGATTATGCTACTCTGACTGGGTACTTCTGATTTTGTGGGGTGTCCCCCCCCCCAAATCTATGCAGACTGCTTTTCTGGCAATGAATCTTACTTTCATCTGTGGATTTTGTTGTTGTTATGTCAGGTGACAATTTCAAGTCACATACCATATGGGTGCAGGTAGGTATTTGGCTTTGACCCAGTTGCTTTTATCTGGTTTCTCAAGATCTTTTCCTTATCACGGTGTGTAAGAGATGGCAATTTTCCAGTCATGTGTGTGCCTAAATCTGATAATTTGGTAGCTTGTTAGCAACAGGCAGACTAGCTTGGCTTCAAAATATACAGCTTCTGCCTCTTTAGCTCCATGAAGGTTTGTAACATGTAGAAAACATTCCCAATAAACGGAGATAACCCTCTGCTGTCTCTCAAAGTATAAACTGAAAATGAAAAATGGTTTTGAAGCAGTTAAACAAACTTGGTTGATGCTCAAACATCAAAGTTTGGTCTAACCAATGGTGGGCAACCTGCGGACCGTGGGCTGCCCGCAGCCCATCAGGATAATCCGCCGGCGGGCTGTGAGACAGTTTGTTTACATTGACCACCCGCAGCTCCTCCCAATGGCCGCAGTTCGCCATTCCCGGCAATGGGAGCTGCTGTAAACAAACTGTCTCACGGCCCGCCGGCGGATTACCCTGTTGGGCTGCAGGTTGCCCACCACTGGTCTAAACCCATCCAAGACAGATGGCTATCCAGCCTCCTTTTGAAAACCTCCAGTGAAGAAGCTTCCACCCCTCCTGAGACAGTCTGTTCCATTGTCATACTATTCTTACAGTTAGGAAGTTTTTCCTGAGATTTAATCTAAATCTGCTGTGCTTTAGTTTGAACCCATTGCCTCTTGTCCTGCCCTCTGTGGCAAAAGAGAACAACTTTTATGGCAGCCTCTCAAGAATCTGAAGACTACTATCATGTCCCCCCTTAATCTCCTCTTTTCCAAGCTAAACATACCAGTTCCTTGAGCCTTTGCTCAAACGGCTTGCATTCCACCCCTTTGATCACCTTTGTCACTCGCGTCTGGATCTTTTCTATGATCTCTACAGCCTTTCTATAAACCAGTGACTAAAATTGGACACAGCACTCCAGCTGAGGCCTAACCAGCGCCGAGTAGAGCGGTACTATCACCTCCCGTGACTTGCATGCTATGATTCTGTTAATGCAACCTAAAACTGCATTTGTTTTTTTTTTTTTTTTTGCAACAGCATCACATTGCTGACTCAAGTGTAGGTTGTGATCTGCCATAATTCCCAGATCAGCAGTGCTGCTGCCACACCAGTTTGCCCCCATTGTGTATTTGGGTTTTCATCCCTAAGTGTAGCACCTTACATTTGTCTTTGCTGAATTTAATTTTGTTGTCTATAGCCCAGTTCTCCAGTTTATCAAGATCCCTCTGAATTTTAGCTCTATCCTCCAAAGTATTGGTAACCCTGCCACCCCCAGCTTTGTGTCATCTGCAATTTTGAGCAATATGCTCTCTGTACCTACATCCAGGTCATTAATAAAGATGTTAAACAACACTGGACCCAGAATAGATCCCTGTGGAACCCCACGTAAGACCTCCTACTAAGCAGGGGACAAACTTGGGATCAGAACCACAAGTCAAACATCAGGAGCCAAGCCAGTCAGGATGCCAGGAAATCAAGAAGAATGCGAATGGGTGGCACATGGTATGCAGTCCAGAGCAGCATGGATGCTGGTTGTTCAGACAGCTTCCTGTTCATATTGTTGGCTTAAGTAGGGCCAGTGGACCAATCAGCTGCTCTGGGACTCCACCAATAAGACATGAGGGGCAGAGCCTCAAACTGGGGCTGGCCTCCAGGAGTCCTGGGTCAGCAATTGTCAGTAGGCTGCCCAATGGAGGATTGAAGCATAGTTGCTCCTGTGGACCCAGGCTCCAGTCGAGGCCCATGGGTCACGACAGAAAATTGGGCAAGTTCTTATTTGTTCAGATGGGCTGATGCTGGGAAACCGGATCTGAACCTCCCTCTCTCTTAGTCTTGGGAAGTTCTGATATGGATCCAAATGTCTTGATTCCCACTTGTCTCCCTAATGGGCAGAACTGGAACCTTAAACCCAAATACCCATGAACTTTGTGGAACTTTGGATTCGCATTCAAATTCAGGTTTGTTTGAGTTCTATGTGCGCATTCAAATTTTATTTTCAGGATACATAATTTGAATATTCTATGCCCAGTGCCTCATAATTTATGTTTGTAATCCATATTTAGTGTCATTAGCATAGTTGGGCTATTCACAGCTGCACTACACAGGCTTACACTAAAGTAATATCAGAGAGACAAGGTGGGTGAGGTAATATCTTTTATTGGATCAACTTCTGTTGATGAGAGAGACAAGCTTGCAAGCTTACACGGAGCTCTTCTGAGCTCGAAAGCTTGTCTCTCTCACAAACAGAAGTTGGTCCAATACAAGGTATTACTTCACCCACCTTGTCACTCTAAAATCCTGGGACTGATATGGCTACAACAACAGTGCATACAACTAAAGCAATACAACAGATTAGAAGTTTTTAAGTTATCTAGAGGTGCTACTGAAATGCTAGATGTTGACTTTTTTTTTTTTATTCTAATATAGAACTTGCAAACATCCCTTACATTAAAGGGTGCGCACAAGAACACTAGAGAGACGTCAGAAGCATGAACAGCTAATTATGGTATGCTCCTCACTACTAAAAATAAAATTCAGGAAGAGTTCTCAGTGACTCACAGTGCACAGGAGTATTCTGACAAAAGTGTCATAACAGCGGAATGATATACAGGAAACCAAGAACACTTTTAGTTATGGTCCAAAAAAAATCAATAAAACCCTAACTAAACTTGAAAAGTTATCATTCTTTAAAAACGATGCTTATAGCATAACCCCAATGTTCTTAGAACATACACACACACACACACAATATTTATGTTGTGCATACGAAACTGATAGCTAAACACATTTGTAAATAAAAATGGCAGTTATCCATATGTCTGTCATAAACAAATGTAATTATGTCCATTAACTAAAGAGTGGTCCAAAACACTGCAGCAACCTTGCTGTAAGATGCAGTGCTTTGACTATTACTGAAGAATACTATATTGCATTTTATAATACATTTTTTGTAAAAGTGCCCCCACCCTATATGCACATGGTATGTAGACAAATGCTGTTAACTTACAAATGCCAACTCGATGTCAGTGTCTTGCACACCTAAGGCCAGATTTCCAAAGCACAGAACCCATCTGGAGTCAGATTTTCAAAAGGGCTCAGATTCTAGCAAAAATGGGCAGGCTTATTTACCTGTATAGCCCCACTGCAGCTAAAGAGCCATGGACCTACCTCTGTATCATCTCTGTGAATATAAATCTGTAAAAAGAAAGTGACATTGTAATACAATTAAAACCTGAGCTGTACTTTTTTCCCTACTAGGTTTTAACAGTTTTAATTCATTTCCTTTCCTTCACAAGACAGCTTTCTTGGTAATGTTTTGCAATTTAACTTAACTGATGATTCCCGCACATGAGAAAGCAGGCAAGGAGCCAATAGCTCCTCCTCTTCCCAAAGCAAGACGTTTTATTTTCTATCCTCTTTCAAACTGTCATGTTTTCAGAAGACATATGTTTCCACAATTCATTTCTCAAGAAGAGAATTAGCAGTAGTTCATTCCTTCCCCTCCCCCACTCTCCACATTGCTTGTTGGCTTTTATTGTTTTGGAAAAGCTTTGGACTCCTCCTTATTCACGTCTCTCTGCACAAGGATGCAGTGAAAGGAGTTACCAGAAGAAAACTTGCCCTTAGCCTGTACTTCTTTGAATTGGTGACCAAGCCTCTTGTCTAACTGTAGAGGAGTGTCTCTCTCACATCTCAGAAAATTCAGCTAGCCATAACGTTGCCCAGTATGTGTCAGGGTAGTTTCTAAATTATTCAAAATTATTTGAAACCAAAGAGGCATCGCAGCTACCAACTTTTTAACAAAGATAATTTTTAAACCAAGGGATTTTTGTTATTATTGGAGTGAGTCTCCCTTGTTAATTTTCAGGTCTGCAGATATACCATCTCAGGTTGTGATCCTGTCAAGCCTCCTAAAGTTAAAAGGGTTACGCTTCTCCAGTATTTGGTTGGAAGACCTGCAAGGAAAACTTGGTTGCTGCAGGAAGTGATATGGGAGATTCAGGAGGTAGCACTTTCCCTTGTAAGTCAATTCTGTACAAAAGCCCCTCAAGGTTTGTGGGGACACTGCTACTAGAGGTGTTGTTTTTCAAATAGGATGTAAAAAGCAAAGTCCTGGCAATTGGTGGTCATTGAAATTCATTATACTCTTTGTAGGAATGGAAGTGTTAACTCTGGTGTCCCGGCTAGATTTCAGTTAAGAAAATATGTTATGCTTCCTAAAATGTCCTTGTTTTTTTAATTGCATAATTCTCTTTCTGATATGTATTACTATTGTGTATTCTTTAAGTCTGCCTACTTCCTATGCTATGAGTGGTTGAATTTTAGTAACAAGTGAAGTGATCCTTGTGTTGCCGGGTTTGGGGATCTTTGGATGACAGGTGCTATATTCACATTAGTTATTATTAGGGCCCTGATTCAGGAAGGCACACTTGTGCCTCACTCTAAGCACATGAGTTAATCCCATTGAAGTCGATGGGATTACTTGTGGTTTTAGAATTAGGCACACGCTTAAATATCTTGCTGAATCCGGGCCTATATATGGTGTCTCCCTCTCCCTCTTCTACCCCCCATTTATTATCAATGTTTTCAGTTCCCCATAGCTGCCATGAAAAAAACATGTTCTTGCTTTCAGTGCGAAATGATATTATCACCTGCCCTTAGCAATGTTATTCTTTTTGCCATAAAGTTTATACAACAACATAACATGCCTCAACAGCGTATTCCGGGCAAGGAGTGGCATATTCTTGTTTTCAAAATAAAGCTGTGTGGGTGGAATTAGGTTGTGTTGAATGATGATGAAAATATTCTGAATAGTGGTGAGAAACTTTTAGAATGATCAGTGGAGATATTTCCTCAGTTATGCAGTCCTTCATCTTATGTTACTACAAATCTAGGAAACACATCAATATTTGTCCCAGAGTCTTCAGATATCATCATTGGATGAGATGAGTCAGTATTTCCTTTCAAACATCCATTTATTCAGGACTGCTCTAAAGAGCAATTAGTGACAGGTCTGCAATACTTACATGACCAAAGCTACCTGCTTCTTTGCTGTTCTGTGCAAATCAACAGATGGAGAACTAGACTCGTTTTCATTCTGCTCAGTGACGGTAAGGGAGCGCATGCTCCGTTAGTGGAGCAGAGTAAGACTGAGCCTTGTTGTCTTCATTAACTCATTCATGCTCTAAATTTTAAGAAATGTTTGAATCATTTTAGTAAAATTTCAGGGCCAGCACATTATTGGTTTCATGAAACTAAAAAGACGCTTACACCAGACTCTGAACTCTTCAAATGCGAGGTTCTTCCACCTTCCCAAAATAGATCTAACTCTTGAGTGTAATTCATTAGGTCAAATCTGCACATCTAACACTAGTTAGGAGTTTTTCGCTCCATAATCTTTTCTCCCTCCCTCCCACCTCTTCTCCACTGACAAATTATTATAGGCAGGGCTGGTAGTACCCCCTATTCAGAGATTCAGAGATTCTAAGGCCAGAAGAGACCATCATGATCATCTAGTCTGACCTCCTGCATAGCACAGGCCATGGAACTTCCCCCATATAATTCCTAGAGCAGAGTTTTTAGAAAAATATCCAATCTTGATTTAAAAATTGTCAGTGATGGAGAACACACCACAACCCTTGATAAATTGTTCCAGTGGTTAATTATTCTCACCATTAAAAATGTACATCTTATTTCCAGTCTGACTTTGTCTAGCTTCAACTTCCAGCCATTGGATTGAGTGATACCTTTCTCTGCTAGATTTGTTCCCCAGGTAGGTACTTACAGACTGTAATCAAGTCACCCTTTAACCATCTCTTTGCTAAGCTAAATAGATTGAGCTCTTTAAGTCTGTCACTATAAAGCATGTTTTCAATCCTTCAGTCATTCTCCTGGCTCTTCTCTGAACCCTCGCCAATTGATCAACATTCTTCTTGAGTTGTGGACACCAGAACTGGACACAATTTTCCAGCAACAGTCACACCAGTCTTCTTCATTATTTACAACTCCCCCAATTTTTGTGTCATCTGCATGCTTTATCAGTCATGATTTCATGTTTTCTTCCAGGTCATTGATATATATGTTAAAAGGCCTGAGGCCAAGAAACAATCCCTGCAGGACAGCCACTGGAAACACACCTGCTTAATAACGATTCCTCATTTACAGCTACATTTTGAGACCTATCAGTCAGCCAGTTTTTAATCCAGTTAATCTGTGCAATGGTATTTTATATCATTCTAGTTTTTTAATCAAAATGTGGGGTACCAAGTCAAATGCTTTACAGAAGTCTAAGTATATTATGCCAGCACTATTATTTTTATCAACCAAACTTATAATTTCTTTTAAAAATGTATTAAGTTAGTTTGACAGGATATATTTACCAAACTCCCTATTATTCAGACTGCTTGACACTCCCATTATAGACCCTGTTTTCAGTTGCTTATAACTTTGCTATAACTGAGCTGAAATTTTCCTAGTGGGGTGTCTGCCTTAGGCTGAATTATTTTAGAAAATTTCGTGCAAAATAGGTCAGCCATTTGTGAGAACAAGGCTAGGGAAAAATACCTTGTTTTGTCCATGTTAAAGCATTCTGCCAACCTTTTATTTGAACAGCTCTAGCACCCCATTGCTTTGGAGCAGGGGATTCAAATTTGGCAGGGGGAGTGGCCTTTGTGCCATGGATGTGCCTTTTGCAATCCCCATGAAAATCCACCTTCGTGTGGCCAAGTTATAACCCTTTGAAAAATCTCAGGTCATGCATACTCAGTATAGACTTCCTCAAAGCAAACATCAGTCAAGCTCCATTGGCCGTTTTAGAGGGATTTTTTCCCCCAGGGCCTTTGTAGGGCACTAAGGACTTTTTTTAATGTATTGGAATGCAAAGTAATCCCTTGCATTCAGTTCATTTGCTGGGTGTATTCTCCGTGTTGGCAGCGGCTGGGAGCTGGTCTGATTTTTGAGGGCTCTGAAGTATTTGTTTTTTTAGAAAGGAATAAAATAGAGATACCTGCCCTTCCTGGTAGCCTGAAGCATTGAGTGTTTTCATATGTAACTCAGGGAAGAGCTGTTTATCTCCTATATCGTGACAGGAAGGGAAGGGAGAACTATACCTGAACACACTCAAATTAACTAGCTGGAGAAGGACATTGCTCTATCCATTGCTCATCTCTCTTTTTTTCCAACTTGTTGCTTTGATGCCTTCCCTTGAGGCTTTCCTGCCAGGATGCAGTGGGAAGGCAGCCTTGCAAAGTAACCCCAAGAGAGTGCATGGGACCTGGTGGCTAAAATGAAAAGGAATATCAGCCTCACTATGTACAGTATGTAACTGTTTGTCAGTTTTCCTGCTCACTGGGCATAACACTGTGGGTCAATATGTAACTCGGTGTAATGATCCCAGATGACACTGAGAAGGGGAAGAAACATCCCACATGTAATTCAAACTGTACAAAGCAGGAACAAAGAGGCTGGGTGGGTGACATGTTTGGGCTGAAATCCAAACTTGCCCAATGCAGTTATTTTGATTCTGCTGAACCAAACCTGGAGGTTCAAATATACTGGTTAGTTTTCCACTCCTCTGTCCACATTTCTGGTTTCATCCAGATTTGGTAGCAGAAAGACCACGAAGGAAGCTATTTTTGTGACATTCCCAAATCAGCCTGAATGAGGGAAGCACTGGAAATCTCACGAGAAAGCCTGCCCTCCTGTGATGTCAGGCCCCAACTGTAGACTAAAGAGGTTTTGGTTATATTCCAAAAAAGACTTAACTTTTAGATACTTAATTGTAACAGAACTTCTGAACCCATTTCCAACAGCTGTGCAAATCCTAGCACACAGTTATTCTGTTGGTCCAGTTTCAATATATCTCCCCTTCCTTCACCCTTCCACCTGTCCCACATCTGTACATGCTTAATAATCAATTATCATTCCCCCATATCTAATCTAAGCCTTAAGGATTACTGTGGGCCAGATGGTGTAAACTGGCATAGCTCCATTGAAACCACTGAATGTGCCAGTTTACACCAGGTGAGGTTCTGGCCCTATGTATTTAACATACTATTACATTACTGTGTTACTTCCCCCATCCACTCTTTTGAAACTCTAATTCAGGCCTTCGTCATCTCCCATCTTGACTACTGCGACCCCCTCCTCTCTGCACCCCCCAAACACATACATTGTCCTGCTCCAATCCATCTTTTCAGATTATCTCCTTGGCTCATCTCTCTGACCATGTTACTCTCCCTTCCCCCATTTTACACAGCACATTTCAGATTAAATTGTAAACTTTTCAAGGTAAGGGCTGTGTCTGCCTGTGTCTTTATAAGGCACCCGGCAGAATGGGCCTCTGTCCTGACTGGGGCCTTTGGGTGCTGACACAGTATAAATAAATGTAACAGAAGTAAGAAATTACTGTAAAAGCTAATTCTTAATGCATACCTCTAAATGGCATTAGAGGCACAGCAATGTAGCTTTGCTTTGGATTAGTGGAAAAATAAACTTTTGTAATGGTTTAAAGCTATTATATTTTCTTTATCATGCTCATGGTTTTATCTCAAGCCTCACACCATTCATGCTTTTTCTTAACACCCAAGCCCCCGGATGTGTGTGATTTAAAAAAAAAAAAAGTTTCTAGACCTCAGGGTTGCCGAGAGAAACTAGAAAATATGAACCCTAAAGGCCAAGACATAGAGGACAAATAAAAAAAGCCCCAGAAGTTATTTTTAAAAAATCTTATGATTTTTAAGCCAACGTCATGATTTTTTAACACAGGGCTCTGGCAATATTGGACAAGCTCTGGGGTGTATTGCTCTTTCTGGCTTGTTGCCTTTCATCTAGGTTCCTAGTCTGGCCTCAGAGCACACATTGGTTATGTTTTTTAAGGAATGGGTAGCAGAGACGTTAGAAGGGAAAGGATAGGCAGAGCATTCATGGTCTTCTAAGCAGTACATATTTTCTAGGTAAAGCTGTAGACCACACACCTTTATGGGTAACCTTAGAAAGAAGATGGCTGAGTTTATGATAAAACTGTAGTCATATAAACGAGAATTTGATTCTGCCCTTCCACAAACGGGGTAACTGGGAGATAGAGGAAAAAATGAAGCAATCTGCCCTTTTAAAAGTAATTTTTGTAATGTCACTGTGTTTCCCTTTTCACGCCCTCTGATAGTGTTTATCGTGTTTACAGGAAATGCCTTGAGTAATCTGTAAAACGAAAGCAGCTTTCTGCCGGGTTGGGGCCTGCCTGATTGGAAAACATTGTGCTTTACTACTGGGCTCCACTGTTTGCGTTAGCAATAGTTACAGCCACAGCAGTGTTCCACTGTGGCTGCTTAGACTCAAAGAGCACAGGGGGCAGAGGCAAAGAGAAAAGGCTGAGAAGGTGGTTATGTAACTGTTTCATTTCCAGTAACAAAACAAACATAACAAGGAAAGGACATGTATCGTGTCCAGCAAATAGGAAAACTGAGAATTACTGTAAAGCCACAAGATGATATCCGAGCCCCCTTAAAGTCAATTGCAAAACTCCTTTTGATTTCAGTGGGGCTGGAATTACACCCATGGTGATTAATATTCTTTTTGAGTGTCAGATATACGATTAAGCTAGGTCATGTCTAGTTTCTAATGAATTACCTTTAACATAAAGCAAATTCATGTCACAATGGGCATTTTGACGCTATTAGAAAGCATAGTTTGTGTCCTTTGTACTCATCTCTGCTGGCTTATGGAGGCTTCAAGGCAGAGAAAATGCTATCAAGAGGGAGGATTGTGTAGCTATATAGGCTCATTGATTTAAGCAGATATCTTTATGGGGTTTAATGATCTCCATCGAACTGGCACTGTTCACAGAAAGGCTGAGATTATTATTATGTGCAGAATTTTATATTTAACATTGTACTGCCCAAGATGAGTTAAAGTCAATAACAAAAAGCAGCCATTACCAAAAAATCAAACCACACCATCCACATTTAGGAAATCACAGTAAAGTCAAAAAATTCACACCTGGATATGTAAAATTAGACTTGTAATGCCATATCCAAGCACCTCTGTAAAAGTAAAGTGACCTGCTTTTCAGGGGTGGTGAGTACAAATCTCATTAAGTTGATGGGACCTGGAACTACCTTTGAAAACCAGGCCATTTTTACTTTCATGCCTAAATATGGATTGACGAGCCTAACTCTGGCACCCTGGTTTGAAATTTGGGGCCTAAGACTATCTATTGCCCTTATTGGGCAAGGCAGGTGTATTCAAAATGCTTGTTCTTTCATCATGTCCCCACCACACAAAATAGTGGTCCTAAGGCTAGGTCTACACTATGGGGGGAGGGGGGGCATGACCATCCTCTCACTCCATTCCATCTTAACCTAACTACACCTGTGGGAGGAGGTTCATTCCATAAAAGGTCTGTCCTCCATTTTGGATTCTTTCTCCACACTGACTCAGCTTTCGGTTCAGAAAGCAGCCAGAAGAAGGTAAACTTTAAACAAGGAGAATTAAAGAACAGAGAGAGGGAAGAGATATGGTGCTGTAAAAGCTGGGACATAATGTGTGTCTTCAACTCACTCTCAAATTAGAAAGTAAAACCTTGTTAACATACAAAAGCTTACTACTTTAACTATACCAGTGTTGTCAAAGCAATACAGTTATACTGGTGCGAAGATGTTTATACTGGTGTGAAGATACTCATACTGGTATAATTTATTATAATATAGGAAGGGGAATAAGCTATTCTTATATAAGACACCTTTATACACATGCACACATATAAATAAATTAAAAGAACATTACTTAGGTTGCAAAGTCAAGCATTCAAAAGTTAGGAAATACCAGAATTAAGGTTGCCTCTGCATCCTTAATTCAGCTGCCTTGTGTGTCTGCATTACATTATAATACAGTCTTTAAGTACATGATCACATATTATTAGAAGCCCTGCCTATAACTTTCTCCACACTTGAAGCTGTACTGGTATAACTATTTCAGTAAAAAATCCTCACCCCTAACCTAAACAGTACAGAAACTATGTGCAGACCAGGCCTTAGTTATTGAGGAGAAAAGGACTAGAAACAAAGGTTTATTCCTTGGCATTATCTGAGATAGGACATTTTGATCTCCCTGTTCCAGAAGGTTATTTATTATCTAGAAATTCCCTATTCTGGACAGTAAATACTACTAAAATAATACAGAGCAGATTAGAGGATATCTGTGTGATTAACTTGCTCCAAAACACAGATGGAAATTTGTGTATTTTACTGTAGTTAATGATGAGTTTTCACTTCTTAAATTAATTTGGCTTAGCGTTCCTGAGTGTCCCCATGTAGACATGCCCTAATACAGTCCTCTGACAGTGGGGTTAGAGAAAAGTGGTTGTTTTATAGGCATGAGAGCTGAAATTCCTAGGCATAAGGCAGTGATATATAGAAAGCAAATTACCCGTGTGTGACAAACTGGGACTGTTCTTACTGTGGTCTTTGAATGCTGACAGGGGAGTGTGGCTAGGATGGTCTGCATTGGGGGATGGGAGATTGGCAGAGGGAGAATACCTGAGCATGTAACATGAGAACCCAGGAAGAGGTTAGAGGCCAGGTGACACCTTTGCCCGGGAAACTGAACAAAGGCTAGAGAGAGAGTTCAGAGCTGGTTGGCGACATGGCTGGGAGGCAGACGGGGCTCTGACCTCTCAAGGGGGCTGTGGTGCCCTGGGACCCCAAGATGGGCCTAACTGAGGGGGTCCTGTTGTCTGTGCCTGCAAAACCTGTCTTGGACTGTATTCCTGTCGTCTAAATAAACCTTCTGCTTTACTGGCTGGCTGAGAGTCATAGTGAATCGCAGGAAGCCGGGGGTGCAGGGCCTTGTGTCCCCCCACACTCCGTGACACCTTGTACTTCTAAGTGTGAATTTCTGAGAGAAGAGAGTGTGTGACATGGGCGTTTCAGAAACAAATCATGCCCCAGCAATTTACTGGAATTTAATTCCTGAATGAGGTTGCAATGAATCTGAGGGCAAACTTCCCCTCCACCCCACACTAAGCCTAAATAAATGGGCTTGGTGCAAAAGATTTTAATGACTGTGGGTATAGAATCCTAGTTCCTACCACTCATGCTGCAGGGCAGCAGCATATCTGCTTTGGCAGTCTCTGAGCTGTAGCTGTGTCCTCAGCTCATGTTCTTTGTAATGCTGGGCGGAGTGGCCAATGGACCTAGATCTGCAAAGCTTTTAACCCCAGCCCTACAGATTAAGGAGTTAGGCTCTAGGAATCCTATCCCCCTTCCTCATACAGCAGAACTTTGCCAGCTGCCGTAGCTGGGAAGGAGGCAGAGATTGACCCTTAGTGAATAAAGGAAATGGTTTGGACAGAAATGTATGTTAAATGCTTTAAGTTACAGTAGAAACAAATCATGTCAAACCAATTCTTTTTCTTTCTTTGACAGGATAACAGATGGTAACAAGCTTAGGCTCTAATTCACCCCCACGCAGAAGGGCTGCACAAAACCTTAGGTATGACTGAAGTCCTCAATGCTGGGTATAACTGGGGCATGAGCAGCCCATAGGGTCTTAAAGTGGCCTGTCTTCACAAAGATGAATTTAGTACTCAGTCATGCCTGCAAAGCATAGTCTTGTATTGGGGTTGCTGTGTAGCCACACTGTCCCCAAGAGAAGTACAAGGAGACGTTCTGCCTCAGGGAAGAAGAATGCCTCTCAGAACTCCCAGGCCCACAGAGGTAGCGATCCTGTTACTTCCCTTCATGGTATATAGCGTATTTCCCCCTCCCATCACACAGCCAGCCAGCTGTGACAGCTCAAGTGTGTGTGGGTGTGTCCTTTCCTCCCTTTCCTGCCCCCTCTGAAGCTCCCCATCAAAGGGACTAATCTCTGTGCTCTTCATGGACTGCAGTTATGGCTGGTTATTTTGCAGGTTATGAGAAGTATAGCTCATTGTGGCCTCACCCCACCAGGCCCCGGCGTGAAGGCCAGCTGTAATCCACTCCTTAGTGAATAAAACTGAAGCAGTGAGCAGAGTGCACTATGTTATATGCTGTGTCCACCACAATTCGTTTATTCACTGATCCTGCTGTCATTGAGGAAATAAAATTAAGTGGGTTTGCCATGATTTGTTTCTGATGAGTCCAGGGCCATGTTGTAGAGTACTTGCCATTTGCAGCACTCAGGGCATTTAAAGTGTACTTGTAATATAAAGCTATTGATAAGTGGCTCTACTCCTAGATAAACTGGTGAAGTGTGGCTACATAGAATCACTTGTGAGACAACCATACATTTGCTTAAACACAATCGAGCTTCAACAGTAACTATTATTTGAGTGCTGAGCTGAACTGAAATGTCAAGAAGGATCCCACAAGGTGCAGATCTGGGCAGTGGCATCTTAGGGTGGGTGCTGTAACTTCCCTTAGCTGCACATGTGCTCGCTTGTTCACTGCCCTTCTGACTGTGATCCTTGGGCCTCTGCTGTAGTTGAGGGGCTATCCAGTGTAGTTCTAGGGCTATTACTGCTGCAGAAGCCTAACCAATCTTATCTATTCTGTCCAGGCATTTATACTCCATCCGTCACTATGGTATCCGAGTCTACATGCTGGAATAATGCACATGGGCACTGCACCATATGGAGCACCGGAGCAGCTGCTGCCAACCTGGATCCTTCTTTGGGAAGCACTCTGGTGTTAAATGAACTGCTCTGATTGACATACACAGGATGGGGATAAAAGGTACATCTGTTTGAGATTGCTTTTATTATCTTCTGGTTGTGAGTGGAGGACTGCTCCAGCTGTCCTAAAGACAGAACTGCCACTGACTCCAAGTTCTGTACAGTTCAAACATTTCCTCATTTGCTCTGATTATTTGCTACACCTTCTTCATGTGTCTGTTCTTAAATTAAACTGGAAGCACTTGGGGGCAGGGACTGTCTCTTAGTATATGTCTGTACAGCATCTAGTGCAATCGAGATCGATACTGATTTGGGACTCTGGATGCTACTATAATGCAAATAATAAATGACTTGGAGAGTGGAGGGGAGAATACACTAATCTAATATGAGGATGATACCAAACGGAGAGAGACTGTCAATACACTGAGGGTAGAATTAAAATACAGTATGAGCTTGATAGATAAGAAAAACGGACTGAAATCTATCAAAGGAGATACAATCTAATGTAAAGTAGCTGATGTAGGAAGAAATAATCAAATTCACAAAAGTAAAATGAGGCATGATTGGCTAGACAGCAGTGCTGCAGGAATGGATCTGGAGGTTATAGGAGATGATAAACTGGACATGAGGTAAAACATTGTTGCGAACAGGAAAACACCATCTAGGGTTATCTTAACAGGAATCTCTTGTGAAATAAATGAGGTAATTATTTTGGCTCTGGCTGGCTTTCAGGTTAGGCTTCATGTGATCACATTTGTAAAGGGGCACACCAACTGGAGAGAAATCAGAGGAGGAGCATATAAAAATAAATGACAAAAGTTGTAGAAAATAAAATCACTGAAGTAAAGGTTAAGAGAACTGGAGATGTTCAATATGGAGAGAGATGGCGGGGAGGTGGAGGGGAGAGGTTTAACTACCTACAAAGACAGTACTTACCAAGGTGCTATAAAGAGGATAGGGATCAATTACTCTCAGGAACTATCAAGGACAGAACATGAGATGTAACAGGCATAAGATGCAGCAGGGAAAATGCAGGGCAAATATTAACACGTTAAGGCAAACCCTGCTGTGACAAAGTAAAGGTGCTGCAATCTGTAACAGGGTTAACTGGTCCCACAGGGACTCATGTGGCTGCAAAGGGGCAGAGTGAACAAGGAAGGGGAAGTGAGGCTCAAAGGGAAAACTAAGGAGAAGAGAGTGCCTTCTCGCCTCTGGGTTGGGGGAAGTGGAGACAGCCTGTGGGGATTATTGCCCAGAGTCACCAGTTGATTTGTTTTTGTTTTGTGACCGTTTTGTAGACAATAAAATAAACCCAGAGGAAAGGGCCTTGAAAATATGGATGCCTGGAGGTTTATTTCCCTTCCGTGGCTAGTGAAACCGCCCACTAGGTTACACCTGCCTTGATTTACACCCTGTGCAGTTCCATTGGCTCCATCAGAGATGCATAGGGCATAAGTGAAGACAGGGCTGGGCCCTAAAACTACAGTCAGTCAATTCAGAAATAAAGTACAGTTCCCAAGGGAGATTCTGACCTTTCTAGAGTTGCATATATGCATGGTGATCTTATAGGAATGGTTCAGGTGTAAATTTAAAACTTCACCTTGATTTTGGAGTGATATGTTGGATGCCTGTATGAATGTCCTTGCTTTATGTTGTAAGGGTATGTCTACACTGCAGTCCTGGGGTTGATTGCAGCTTGTGTAGACATACCTGAGCAAGCTTTGATCTAGCTAGCTTGAGTACCAGAGCAGAGAAGCTGCAGCAGTGTGCAAGTAATTACCCTGGGTTCCTGGAGGGTTTGGACAGCCGGGGCTGAATTGTGTGCTGCTGTGAGTTTGCTGCTCTGGTATGCAAGCTAGCTACATTAAAGCTTGCACAGACATGACTACAAGAGTTGCAATCTCACTTTGTGATTGCAGTGTAGACATACCTTAACTCAGACTCTCAATACTATTTTATGTAACTTGGTGTGCTTATGTTGCTGTGCCATGCTTTCTTCTGTGCCGGTGATGCCTAGATGACCTTACTGTGAATGTGTGTGGTATCTTTTGATTAGAATGCGGCTTGACTGGAAATACCCTCTGTTATTTCACTGATGACAATTGGAAAATGCCCAATTTTGTTGTGGTTTGGGTTCGTTTGGTTGCCCCCCTCCTGGCACTTGTACTAATTTCCTTCCTTCTTCCTGTTAAGCAATATATTGTAAAACTTCATATCTCTATAGTGGTTACCCTACACGATTATGGAGTTTTTCATTTGTAGGAAAGAGAGAGGACCTCCTGCAATGCACGTGGGTAGGAAAGCACCAGGAGCTCCCCAGTGGGGAATACCCTAACAGTCTTTTGTTGCCTCTTGTTGCTCCCTGTGTGTAATGGTTTGCAGGGGGCAGGCCTGTGGAAAAGAGGGGTTGTTAATGAGTGTGTCTTGATTATTCTGTGTCGTGGCTGGATAGTCCTTTGGGGATCTCTACAGACCAGACATAAGTTAGAGTAGCCATTAGGTCAGATCTAGTTTATCCTGAGGGCTGCCAAACTGGCTCTCACTAGCCCCAAAATTCTGGAAATTGAAAAGTGCTTTAAATCTACCTTTGCTTACTTCACCAGTGCTGTGCCTCCTGAGAGATGCCGCTCAGAACTGGGATCTTAAAGTTTATTCATTTACCCCAGATATGAGGGATTTTGTGTCTAGCAGCAGGTAGGGCTTTGATCAAGACCATGGTGGCTAATAACCACTGGAAACTATGAGACTATTATCTCCCTTCCTTTCTAGGGGTGGTCTAAGTTCTATATGTATGTTCTTTGCATTCCAAAAGTGGTAGAAAGGAGGCAGCTGGCCTCTTGTTCTGTGGGGAAGATTGGTACTTGGCACCCTACACCACAGCTGTGCTTCTCACTACTGTAGGGCATTTCACAGAATTGATGCTATCTCAGGAGAGTCTCTTCTTTTCAAAAACCCATTTCCAGTTTCCAGGGGCTGCAGCTCTGGTATTCCTGATTCTGCTTTTGGAGCAAGCCTCAAACTGAACGAGATTCTTTTGCACCCTCATGCTTCATTTCTAACACGAGGCCTTTGTGCAGTTGTGTACATCTGTGCAAAGTGTGTGTAAAATGCAGCCATTGTGCTGTTTACATCAACTTTGCCCAGATGTAGATGATTACAAAAGGGGCAAGCCAATGAAGAGAATCAGGCCTGTGGGGCTTGTGTTAAAACTATGTCTCAGCCCAGCTTTGTCATCCCACGGCTACAATCAGTTTGTGTTTTGAGAAGGTCAGAGTGTTCATTGTACCCTGAAAACCTAGTTTATCTCAGGAGAGTGGGGGGAGGCACTGAGGCAAGGCCTGCTTTGTCAGGCTTGAGAGGCTTCTGTGTGGTAAAATCAGGGAACCAGTGCAGCGTGTACTCTGAATATAAAAACTACCTCCCTACATGGGACTGCACAGAAAGAGGCAGAAACGCATCTCTTTTCTCTCTCTTGGAGTTCACGAGAACTAGAGGGAATTTGGATGTCTGTGAAGAAAAGAGCTTAATTCTTCCCCATGACCAGCTTAAAGCAAAGTTACAGCAGCTAAATGGACCATGCGGTATGAAATGCAAAGTCACGCTAGTCTGCGTCAAACATTCCCCCCTGGTAGCAGAGAGCACAGTCAAAGAGCAAAACAAAGGCAGATGCATCAACAACTGAAAGTGTTTTTATTGCTTTCTTATGCATGGCAGCTGCCCAGGAGACCTCAGTTGAATTTAAGTAGTGGGATGTCACCTGGAGGTCACAGAGAAATGGGGAAATCTCCCTCCACCATCACAAATGAGTTAAAGGCTTCAGTGGTTTTCTTTCCTTTAGTTCATTTGTAGCATGAAAACTCTTATTAAAAGCTGATAACAAAGAAACATTAGGAGTATCTCCTGCTTGCTGAGCCAATTAAAATTGTCCTTAAATAATACAAAGGGGGGGGAGGGGAGGAAAATTCAAGTGTGTGTGGGGGGGGAAATATTCCTGTTTAGGGCCTCCTATGGGCTAGCACTGGCACTGCCTCAGGATACCTCTACACTGCTGCTGGAAGCCTGCTTCCCAGTGCAAGTAGACAGACACACACAGGCTCTGTTCAAGCTAGAGCACAAAAAATAGCAGTGTGGCTGGGGGTAGTATGGGCAGGAGCCCAAAGTCGGCACCTGATTTGTATGCAATGGAGCAGATTGCAGCCATTCTTACCTTGGATACATAGGTAGGACTTGTAGAGACTCTAGGGTCTAGCATATAGTGCTCCATCCTAATCTGAGTGGTTTCTGTGATGCTGTGCCATACAGCCTGTGCAAGCTATACCTCAGTTTTAAAGACAAAGGTGTCGGCAAGGCATGTTGTACTCTATGGGGCTAAAGTTTGGCTCCCACTGATATTGAGGATACTTTCTTTAAACTGTTACCAAAAAGTCTGCATGTTGATAACTTTTTCATGTATTTATTTTAGTCACCATTTTATGATGTCAAAAAGTAAAATATAAAGGTAGCATCAGCACCATGTGAAGGATATACCAATCTTCAAAAGTAATCTACCTGCTCTCCCATTTCTGTGAAGCAGAGTGAGGGGACAGAGGAATAAAACTGTCTGAATCCACAGTGCTTCTCTGTCTTGTTCCTTCTTAACATGCATTCACCAAATCCCTGGCAGGTGGTAGCAAAGGAAGACTCTCTGAAACTTTGGAGGACCCTCTAGATTCCTCTGTGACCAGGGCCGGTGCAAGGAAGTTTCGCGCCCTAATATTAAAACAAAATAAAACATCATTTCAAGTTTTTGTTCCCTTTGGCTGGGACCCTGCCCAGCTGTCCAGGTCATGCACCTAAATTGCGTGTAGAAAAGTGGCTGCAGTCCAAAGTCAGTGTTGTGTAAAAGATAATATCAAGGGTATATATCAATATATCAATATCAGAGAGTTTACTGAATCCTTTAGAATGCTATGGTAGTATGGTAACCGAGTACTGTGTTTTGTTTGCCTATGATGGTATAAGTAGCTAAGAGTTTTAAAATAGGAATCAAACGTTTTTGTAGTGAGATCCACATCTGAAAAGAGATATTTTCTCATGGACCACCACCTACCCTCGCGTTTGTGATCAGATAACATCTCTTTGGCAGTGTCATCAATTGCTTACATGGAAAAATAATATTAGGAATGTGTTTGATGTATTTGAATTGCCTTTCAATGTGATTTAGTAACTGGTAATAAAAGAGGCATGGGTAAATGTTATAATGGTATGCAATAAAGAAGTTAGAGACTGGGAGAAAATTAGGAGCATGTTTCAAAAGTGGGAAGAGACATTTCATAAAAAATAGAAATGTCATGAGCTGTTATTTCTATACAAATGCAAAGGGCACCCATTATAAATAAGATTGTTATACTGTATGCTCCTCTATTGACTCCTTTTGGAGCCCCAATTAATTTCTGGTACTCATTGACACTAGTTAGAACTGATCCTGGAGCTCACTAGGACTCAGTTTCTTTTAGAAACTTGGCCTGTCATTAGGGCTAGAGCTCTGGGTGGATAGAACTAAGACGATTATGTTGAAGACTATACAGTTCTGCCAACTCCAAGTGCCAAAAAAGTCATAAGATTGGCTTAAAAATCATGAGATTTTTAAAAATAACTTTGGGGGCCTTTTTGTCTTCTGATGTTTTATTTTTTTCAAGCTTTTCTCTGCAACGATGAGGGCTAGCTTCCTTTTTTTTAAAAAAAAAAATGAAAGCTGAGATTTTCATGCATCTAGAAGCTGGGCTTTAAGCAAGACACCAAGTATTACAAGATTCTTGACAAAGTCATGAGAGTTGGCAACACCAGAGATGTTAGTATGAGTGTTGTCCCAACTCAAAGGTCCTGTGAATGAGTGTGGCTATTCTGATGAGCTTCCTAGACCAAGCTAGGAATAGGAGACTTTTCACTGTTGAATTGTCAGTGTACACAGCCCCTCCAAACATGCTCATAAGGCTAAACTTTTACTAAGATGATTTAAAATATTACATTATTAGTGTGACAAAACTGGGGATCATAACTCCCACATGCCAGGATGCAAAGTGGACCTGAGTAGAGCTGAGCTCTGCATCACCCTATTGCTCTATGGGTACACCTGGCTGGGGTGACCTTTCTGTAGCTGTATTTCCGAGATCAAATGCAATTGAAAACACAGAATGTTCTTCTCCTTCCATTAAGATAAATTCCTACAGCCTCTATACTGTTCCTTTCACACTGCTCGTCCGCCAGCTATGCAAAAGGTTCTAATGAAACATGCATAATTCATTAATCTCAATTAAAATGTAAATGTATTGTCAGTCTCTTGGATAATTAAACTGCTATTATGGGAATAGTTTGAAGTTCTGGAGCTGAAGTTCCATTCACTAAAACAAACAAATGACACTTTAAGCTCTGCCTGAAGTGGTACAATAGATGCCCATGTGGGAAGTAATTTGAACTTCCCAAAGAGGTTGGCCAGTCTGTGTCTCTGTAATATTCAACAGAGCATGCGTATGCTCTGCTATAAATTGAACATGGTTGTTCTCTTAGGTGTTAGGTGTCTGTGTTTCTGATTTGGCATGGACAGAGAAACTATTAATAGCTACATTTCCTACAGTAGAATACTTTATTGACTTCAAGCTGCCCTTCAGAAACCTTCAAATGGGTATGATGTAATGATGTATTACGATGTTTAATGTAAACATTCAACCTACTTAAAGGTCTCAGAGGTTAGGTCAGATGTTGGTACAGTGGTTCTCAAACTGTGGGTCAGGACCCCAAAGTGGGTCATGACCCCATTTAATGGGGTCACCAAGGCTGGCTTAGACTTGCTGGGGTCCAGGGCCAAAGCTGAAACCTGAGCCACAAAGCCCAGGGCCAAAGTCAAAGCCTGAGGGCTTCCGCCCTGGGCAGCAGGACTCAGGTTACAGGCCCCCTGCCTGGGGCTGAAGCCCTTGGGCCTTTGGCCCCCCTGTCTGGGGCGGTGGGGCTCGGGCTTTGACTTTGGCGGCACCACCACCGAGGGCAGTGGGGCTTGGACAAGCTCAGGCTTCGGTCCCTTCTCCTGGGGTCGTGTAATAATTTTTGTTCTCAGAAGGGGTTCACGGTGCAATGAAGTTTGAGAACCCCTGGGTGTAGCATATTCACACTGCTATCCATTAAATACATGAATAAATTAAAAACCTCTATTACACAAGGATGGAGTAGTGGAAAAGTGCTAAGCAAGTGATTTATTTATAATTGTTAGAGCTTCCCCCCTTCATTTAATAAAAATATTAAATAAAACAAAAAAAAATCATATAGACAAGGTAGCCATACAAATGTCTTGAAGCTGTGGACTGAGGGGAAGAGCTGGTCTGAGAGGAGAGAAAAATACATACCCTGGTTGGGTTGCTAAAATTCCTTGGTTTCCTCCATCAAAATAAATTGCTGGGACTGAGCATATTCCACCAGGTTTATTGGATCTTTTTTTCAAGGGGGGGGGGGGGGGTGGAGTACTTCCCTGTATATGTCACACACACAAAAAAAAGTACATTGTAACTGTTGGGGAAATTCTGGAATTAAACAAATATATCTTAAAATATGAAAGGAAAGTGATTGGTTGTGCCAATACCCTAAAGTCACATTTGTCTCTAGTTAAGGATACATATGGCTTTCTTGGAGGATCTGGGATTCATTATCTACCTTCTGCCATCACAAATAACCTTATGGCTTTGGAAATATGCATAGAATTCTAAGATTCGTTTTCCCAGCTAGGCAGTGATATGAAGCAATGGTTGGATTAATGGCAACTCTGTGTGTATGTAACTCAACCCCCATAGCAGCTTGGCCCCTGACATTAGGCCGCTCCTGGCTGCAATGGAACAGTGAGTGTACCCTAAGAGAGCCCGTGGCAAAGAACCTGTAGCCGGTTGAGTCATGAACCAGTTTAGAGCCTGGCGGTGTTGCTGTCTGGGTGCCAGGGTCAAGGCGGAGAGGGGATGGAACAGCCATCTCTCTGCCATCTGCAGATTCCAATGGACTGGAGGAAATGGAATCTGACACATATTTCTGAGACCATATTTTGAAGGATTCTCAGGAGCCCTGTTCAGATCAGGTTTTCCTTCACAATTCTTCGCTATTCAGGTCACGGGTAGTGGTGAGGGTCCCTCTACAAAAACAAAAGCTTACAGCAACTCGGGACCTGGCTAGCCTCTTCTCATCTCCCACAGATTTAAGGTTTGGGATAGTCTAAGATATACAATCTGAGTAATTTCTTGGCATCTCTGTGTATATGGTTGTGTCGGGGGCACAGGAGGAATGTTAATACCATAAAGGCAGCTGGGCAGTGGGGGGCTTTTTCAGTGTCAGAGGCTCATTTGAAAGACAGCAGTTGAACTATTCTGACGTCAGCTCTGTCGCTGTGGGAAGTATCAAATTAAACTGATAATTATCTGCAGCACATGTGCAATTTATGAACCTTCTGATGTTCAGACTCCTAAGTTTAGAGTTAACTGACACATTTTAGTCTATTTTTTTAATAAAAACTCTTAGCATTGGCCCTCTCATGCCCCCACTGCAGTTTTAATAATTCAATAAAATCTTCAGGAAATGCCTCCCTTCTAGGGTGACCAGACAGCAAATGTGAAAAATCGGGATGGGGGTGGGAGGTAATAGGAGCCTATATAAGAAAAAGACCCAAAAATCGGGACTGTCCCTATAAAATCAGGACATCTGGTCACCCTACTCCCTTCCCATCCTCTCCCCAGCCCCTACCAGTTTCTATCCAGAAGCATGGCTCAGACTACTAAAATGGCTGGCCCTGTTTGTTTTGGATGTAACACGTTTGATGTCTCAGAATGGTGAGGGAGCATTTATTTGTTTGTAACTGTTTGTCCTCTAGCTAAGCCTAAAATCCACTGTATGGATGAAACCGCTCAGGGGAACCCTTCAAAACTCAACTCAGGCCTTTTAAAGTTAACTAAAGCATGCTGATTCTAGCCCTTTTGATGTAGCAGAGACATTAGTGCAGGCAGCCTCCAGGAGCAAACCTTGCAACTCTTCAGCTCCGCTTGCAAAATACAGTGTATAATCCTAACCTCAAACACTTCATCATCACCCCACCCTCTACACCAGACATCATAATACCACAGCACCTTCCATCTGAGTTTCTCCAAATGTTTGGTAAAGATATTAGTTAATTATTTTTTTAATTTACAATTGTTTTTGCCCATTTCTATTTGTTTTCTGTTATTAACTCTTAGCTATTTATAACCATATCCATTTTAATATATATATAAATATAATATATATATATATATATTTTTTTTTTTGCTTTATTCTGTTAAGTTTAAAAATGTATTTGTTTAGGTTTTTTAAATAGTTTCTAACATTTATTTTAATAGTTTCTTAGTTTCTTGCACACACACACACACTCCCCCTTGAAGGCATCTGGTGCTGGCCACTGTTGGAGACAGTATATTTGACTAGATGGACCGACCACTGATCTGATTCAGTACAGCAATGTCCATGATACCAGATTAGATGGAGCAATGCCGGTGTTCTTATGCTGCTTCACATATACCCTGTGTCTTTTTATAAAATGGCCACATGGGAAACAGAAGCTTAGACACAGCTTCTCTACAAGGGACAGAGATTGGATTAAGGAGTTGTATGTGTGAGGAAGGCACACTTTTTGTACGTAATATCTTTGCAGCAAGTCAAGTCTCCTCTTCTGTGTATCATGCTGGAACTCTTGCCCTTGGCTTCCCCACCTCCCAAATTGCTGTATTCATTGATTTATACATTACTCTGACTAACTGAAGATTTGATCAGATCTGGTGCCATGCAGGAGGTTCCCTACATCTTCATGAATTATTCACGTGGCATGGAAGAGCCCTGGGGCGAGCTTAGGTGTTTTGAAGACAGGGACTGAACACATGTAATGGTTTACAAGATTATCTCACAACCACGCTGAGGTAATCTCTTAGGTGGATTATTTCTAAAGCCACAACACTAACATGCAGCTTCAAGAGTCTCAGATGAAATGCTGATTGAGCTTTTATTTTTATTTTTAAAAATTTTTACTGGCCACAGAGAGGTTAATGAAAGGGCATATGTTTCTCAGCTTGTTTAAGAGTCTTCATACTTTCCTGAGTTTCTTAGGAGCTAATTCTTGACAGTGAGGAACATTTTAGTAGTGTGTGTGGTACTGTTTTGTACTGTTAAAGCCCTGAGAATGAGGCTGGCATGGGCGGAGGCGGTGAGCTAACTACTTTGGGGGCATTCTTCGAACGGCCTGGAGGGAAGCTTCTCCTCCCAAAGGACCTTTCAGGTGTCAGATCTACTGTCCTCCTTGATTTGCTCAGCAATTTAACACTTGCTTAGTGAATCTCCCTTTTGGCAATCAGCCAGGGCAGGGGGTGAAGGAAAGGGGTATTAGAAATGATTCGGAAGGGAAGCTTATCAATCGGGTAATTGGGTTTGATTTAAATCTTTCTCTTCTGCTTCACCCCCACCATCACACTGAGTCTTCTCCACTAAAAACGAGAGCGGCTATTCTAGATGAGACAGAAACACTCTGAAAGAGTTGTGAGGAGAATATGCTGGTAAAGAGAGTGAGAGGCAAGATCTTGCCTACCTCAGGCCTTCTTATTTCCATTTCTCTTATGGTTGTTGCTTCCCCCTCACCCCACCCTCTCCAGTCACAGGACTAGTGTAATCTAGACACAACAGGCTTCTGAGACCACTTGGCACAAAATTCTACTCCCTGTAAACTGATGGATTACATACAGAACCAGAGCTCTTCTGAAAGTCGGAAACATATTGCAGGGTGTGTGTAGGAGTGATTACAATGCTGGTGCTGTGTGAACTGCATCTATACCAATCACTTTAGGATTGAAAATAAGTTTTTGAAACAAACAAACGACAAAAGAGAGCCCTTCAGAGGAGGTCCATGCGGATATATATTTGAATCCTTCATTTTTATTCTGTTTCTCCTACTTGAAAGAATGCAGCACTTTACCTAAGGCTACAAGCTAGCACAGGCTTCCCTTGTGACTAAGCAACACACTGACTTTGCAATACTATGCCTTCCTGTGTGGTGCACAGACATGAATACATGGGGGAGCTGGAAGAATAAGGTAGTTCTGGTTAGTTCATTCAAAGTGTCCTGGGATTGCAATCTGGGATTGCGTTACTTACTGTCTTGGAGGACGATGGGTGAGGAAGGGTATAGTAGTGAGTAGAAAGTGATTATGAAGATAGAAACAAATTCTAAAGAATTAAATAAAATTGTACCACCTTTGAACTTGTTACAACTTCAAATAGCTTTTATAAACATTATCCTGGAGTCTCAGAAGGAGAGAGGTGGGGCTTAATTTGAGAAAGATTTGGGAGAAAACTTAGTTTCCCTGATTGAAAATAAGATTCCTTTGAACATACAGGAGGTGGGAAGAGAGGGGAAGGAAAGTGTTTTCTCCCTTATTAAATGTCTACCTTTGGAGCGCTAGAGGAAGCTATGGTATATAGTATGCATGTGATCATACAGAATAAGAAGGATCACTGAACGGGTGACGCAGGGAAAGAAGGATTACACTGCATGTGATGGCAGGAGGAGGATGGAGAAGAATTCTTCACAGTCTGATGGGGATGTGAGGAAAGGGATTACTAGAGGATTTTCTTGGGATTCTGTGCATAATGAAGAAATTCTGCCCTCAGAGCCACACTTTGGGCCTCTGAGGGGACATATGAGGGGTTAGGAGAAACCTCATCATATAATTTACTATCTCTTGGTTTCCTATCATCCTCCAAAAGCATTTTCTCTGCCTTTTTTCCATGTTTACATTGGCAGTTTTTCAATCAACAACATTGTTTGATTGAAACAGTCCAAAATTGCCTGTCTGGGGGGTTTAGCAAAATCCTCAAGTTACTATCTGAAAAAAGAAATTATTTCTTATGCTACCATAGAAAATAAGTGGACATAGAGCCTTATAGAATTAATGGACACCTTAGCTGGAATTATTTACATTCTTTGGCCTCTGCCTAACACACAGTCAGTAGGAAACTTCCTGGCTAAATATGATTTTAAACATCATTCAAGTAATTCATAGATCTAAATATACCTCTGTGCATGCTGCCCCAAATCACATTGGACCAAATTCTCCTCTTAGAAGATGATCCCATTGATTTCAGTGGGAACTCATATGGATGCATCCAAAGGCAGAATTCTGGCCTTTTACACTCTTTTTGCTGTCATGTCACATTGACTGTGAGCTCATATCCCTAATGAGCTGTCCACTATCCCCTCCTGGTAACAATCAGCAGAAGCTTACCGAAGGTGTCATAACAGTCAAAAAATTGGATATGAGCTTGTAACATGATAATGGCAGCAAAAAAATAAAGGTGATTTTTTTTCAGCTACATACACAAAGAGGTCACAGCAAGCGCCAGAAAAGTGACAGTTCCTTGTCATAGGGTGACATCATACCTATAATATGACTTTCCATTCTGGGTACATGAATGGCATCAAGAAATTGGAAGGGATTCAGAGGAATGAAAATAAATAAAGATCTGGAAGGACTGACTAATTCTTTTAGGTCCATATATCAATGAAAAGATTATATACATTATAAACATAGTCTGCATTTTATCTGTGACAAATTTCACTCCTATGTTTGTCATGTTATTTAAAAGAAAACTATACTCATTTTGCTCTCCTCAATAGTCTAAAAGTTCAAAGAAAAAGCAGCAGTCACTACACTTCGTAAAAAAAACCCTGCAAAGAGTTCATTTGAAAATACAGGTTATATTGGCAAGGGGCTACCGTTACCGACAATTGCTCAGTGACCAGTGCTTTTTGTAACAGTTCTCCATCTATAATTCAGTTTTAAGTCTGAAGAGAATGAGAGAAAGATACACTATACCCATTATTGTGAGTTTCGAAACAGCTGTACAGCTGAAATTCATGGGGGAGGAAAGTTGTAATTTGGCCAGAAGAGGGCCTTTATCAAGAAGAAATGCCTCTGAATGTTCTGATGAAAATGGTTCAGATTTGGCCAAGTTATGAAGCTTTGAGTATAAATTATCGTAGTTTCCACAATACAGACAGCATAGATGCTTGGCGTCTTCCCCCTCAGCAACAGTCACAGAGCTCTGTGATGCTTCCCCTTTGTCTCCCCCTAGATGACAAGCAGTTTCAACGGTGATAGTCTAGAGCAGTGGTTCTCAAACTTATTTGATTGCACCCCCCATTCTTTGCATCTGTAGTCATTTACGCCCACCCCCTCCCTGCTTCTGCCACACAAGCATATATTGCTGCCCAGCTCTGAAGACAGAGTGGAGAGTGGCAGCTGCTGGGCGGGGGCCCAGTTCTGAAGGCAGTGCTGCTGCCAGCACAGCACAGAAGTAAGGCTGGCATGGTATGGTGTATTGTCACACTTACTTCTGTGCTGCTGCTGGCGGCAGTGCTGCCTTCAGAGCTGGGCACGTGTTCAGCAGCCACCACTCTCCTAAAGCTTCTCACTCCCCCCCTAGAATATGGAGACACGCCCCCACTTTGAGAACCTCTGTTTTAGAGGGGGAGGAGTGCACAGCAGTGGCACCAGCATCAGGAATAGACCCAGGCTTTGGGGAGAATTTTGGGCAGGGAAAAGAAAAGTAGGGAGAGCCTGGGGTAAAGGAGTGAATAAAGGATAGATGAGAGATAATGTGGGAGTTCTTTAATTGCTTGAAAATCAAAAAGGAATCCTATAAAAAGTGGAAACAGGGATGAATTGCTAAGGAGAAGTACAAAAGAATAGCACAAGCATGTAGGGACAAAAGGGTGAGGCACAAAATGAGTTACACCTAGATATAAAAAGCAATAAGAAGAGGTTCTTTAGATATATCAGAGCAAGAGAAAGATTAAGGAAAATGCAGGTCCTTTACTTAGCAGGGAAGGAGAGCTAATTGAAATTACTATATGGTGGGTACAAAACTGCTTGAAAGACAATACTCAAAGAGTAGATTTCAATGGCTAGCTGTTAAACTGGGAGGGCTTATCTAGTGGGGTCCCACTGGGGTCAGTCCTGGGTCTGGTACTATTCCATATTTTCATTAATGAGTTGGATAATGAAGTGGAGCACGTGCTTATGATTTTGCAGATGACGCCAAGCTGGAGAGGTTGCAACAACTTTAAAGGACAGGATTAGGATTCAAAATGACCATGACAATTTAAAGAATTGGCCTGAATTCAACAATTCAATAAAGATAAGGGCAAAGTATTTCACTTGGGAAGGAAAAGTCAAATGCACAGCTACAAAATGGGGACTAACTGGCTATATGGTAATACTGCTGAAAAGATTCTTGGGGTTATAGGAATCACAAACTTAATAGGAATCAACAATGTGCCGGGGCTGCGACAATATCTTTCTAATATTCTGGGGTGTATTAACAGGAAGTCTTACGTAAGATATGGGAGATAATTGACATTGGCGAGGCCTCACCTGGAGTACTGTATTCTGGGCACAACACAATAAGAAAGATGTGGACAAATTGGAGACAGTCCAGAGCAGAGCAGCAAAAATGATAAAAGGTTTAGAAAACCTGACCCATGAAGAAAGATTAAAAGATTTGATAACAGTTTTTTAATATATTAAGGGCTGTTATAAAGAGGACGGTGATCAATTATTCTCCATACCTACTGGATGTAGGACAAGAAGTATTGGTCTTAATCTGCAACAAGGGAGATTTAGGTTAGATATTAGGAAAAACTTTCTAACTATAAGGGTAGTTAAGGTCTGGAATAGGTTTCCAAGGGAGATTGTCAAATTCCCATCATTGGAGGTTTTAAGAACAGGTTAGACAAACACCTATCAGGGATAGTCTAGGTTTACTTGGTCCTGCCTCAGCACTGGGAGCTGGGTTGGATGATTTCTTGAGATTCCTTCCTGCTCTCCATTTCTCTGATTCTATGAAAAGCAGAACAAGAAGGGCAAGAGGTCAGTGCAGTGACAGCACAAACAGGAAGTCGTTTTCCAGAGCAGAGGGAAGAAAAGTCTGTATGTTTTTCTAAGTATAGTACAGTACATGTGTTATATGTACATTATTTCAGACAGGAGGAAAGAGAGACTCACAAGAGCAAAACATCTATAATGTAAACATTTCAAGTTTTTAATGTGGATAAGACTCTGTCTCCTCCATGCCTTCCTATGTCCCTTCCACCCTCCTTCCATGTCTCTCTATCCCGTGTCTACCAATTCTCTACACGCTCTCTTTCTCCTTCTCATGCTCTGGGAGTTGCCCATACACTCTTCCATCTCTCCCCTTGTCCCCTGCACTGCACTTCCATATTTTCTCATTTTCTATTCACCCCAGTCCTCTGTACTCCCTCTATCCCAGCCTCCATCCCTATCATTCTTGGGGTGCTCTGACCACCACAGGTCTCCCCAATTATGAGACCAGGAGTCTTGCAACATGCTCCAGTGCCTCCTTCCACAATTCCCAACCCCAACACCAAGTCCATATCACGTCTGGTCTCCTGGCCCTTTCTCCTCACCCCCACTCAGGCTTCTGCCCCTCTATCTTTCCTCCCAGTCTCCTGGCAGTTCAGTTTTCAATCTCAACCCATAGGCACTGACTCCATGGGTGCTCCTAGGGCTGGCGCACCCATGGAAAAAATTAGCAGGTGCTTAGCACCCAGCTCCTTCCCCTCCCTCCTGCCCACCATGATCAGCTGTTCTGTGGTGTGAAGGAGGTATTGGGAGGGGAGGAGCAGAGATGGGGTGTGCTTGGGGGAGGGAGTGGAATTGGGCAGGAAGAGGAGGGGTGGAGTAGAGGTGGGGCTTTGGGGAAAGGGGGCAGGGCCTGGGGCAAAGCACAAGCTGGTGCCTGTGTCTCAATAGCTGGTGAATCTGAAGGGGTTAGTTTACTGCTCCTCACCCTGAATGGCAAGGTTAATTTAAATTGGAGATGTCCTATCTCCTAGAACAGACCTTGAGAGGTCATCAAGTCCAGGCCCCTGCCTTCACTAGCAGGACCAAGTACTGATTTTGCTGCAGATCCCTAAGTGGCCCCCTCAAGGATTGAACTCACAATCCTGGGTTTAGCAGGCCAATGCTCAAACCACTGAGCTATCCCTCCCCCCCTTTCACAAACAGCATCACAAGCCCAGCTATGCCTGGATCATAGCACTCTAGTCAGGGGTTTAGCTTTCTGTCTCCTGTACCCCCTAACACGATACTGTGACATTGGTTCATAACTGATTCAGAGGGAAGACTGCCACCTACTGAACTGCCAACACCATTTGCTACTGCAGCAGCACATGGGTTTCCTTTGGAGGTCTCCTACCCAAGTATTGACCCAGCCTTACCCTGTGTAAAACTACCTTCCAAACCCTGAGAATGCTGCCTACCCAGCTCTCTGGCCTGTTGGGCACAAGACAAGTGATTTAGGAATCAAGCTATTTGATTTGTGAAGTGATCACAGCCCAAACAGATTGTATAACACAGAGAGAACTTCAAATTTGGATTTCTGCCAAGAAAATAGTTCTCATAATTCTTTTGTGGGTAAAGTTAGTTCGAGTGAGCTGGATTCTCTGGTCCATTTAGGCTACTGCACACTGCGTAAACTGCACAAAATGGCCTTAAACTTGCCAGAGGATTCCCCCCACCCCCATGTAGTGGGAATTTCTGGGGAATTCTCAGGTGATATAGAGCGGATGGAGGTGGCATAGCTGTCCACCTCACCCCCTCTTTGTAACTGCTCCATGACTGTATTCAACAAATGTTCATGGGGGTGAGGTACATCAGCATAAATATTAATGAAAAGCCAATTTTAGTCTCAAATGTCCTACTATTAACTGAACATGAATCTCAAATTGTATATCTGAATACAAAATGTATAGTCGCAGGGGTCATCTGACTGTCAGTCTTCAATAAACCATATTGTTTTTCCCTTAGTATATTCTAGGCCCAAGTAGTCTTTTTTCCCCGGCTCTCTTTCAAGTCCCTATTTTGAAACACTCTATACCTAACCCTCCTATATTATCCCACTGTGCACTTGGTCTGAAAGTGCCATTTCCGCATGCTGCTTCTGCACCTCTCCCAGCTTATGCCTGCTTGGAGGAAAGGGGAAGAAAACTGGGAATCTAGGAAATTTGTCTTTTTTTGTCCGAGAACCTTGTCCATGACTGAGCTCCACTGCTAGGTTCCAAGACTGAGCATTTTATTTTGACCATCCAACCTGCTTAGTTACCATATAGAGCAATGTCATCCTGCAAAAGTATTGCTTTTAGCAGTAACTTCAGAGCTATTATAAAAAAGTCAGTACACAACTGTATGACCCAGCACAAGGTTAAATTCCTTTGGCTACTAACCCTATAAAAGCAACTGAGTAATGAGAACTAGAAATTGGAACAGGCTACAAAAACTCCCCAAACCTCAAATGAACACAGTGTTTTGACATTCCACCATGACCTCATTGCCCATATGATATGGAACTATTTCAGCTATTCAAACAAAGAACACTAGTTGTCATAGGAGGAAGCATAATGTCTTTCTAAAGCATGTAAATACCTTACTGGCAATGGCATGCCAAAAATGCACAGAATCCAGCTCCGTTGAGAGGCTTTTCTGTTCAAGGGTTTTAATGGGCTCTCTCACTCTGCAGGTGTAAGAATGACAATACTTTAGATTTACAAATACAAAGGGGCCAGAAAGGATCCAGACAGACACTTGCAAAAAGTTGATGGCAAAAATGAAAAGATTCAATCCAAATAATTGTCCATTGGAGAACTGTGCTAGTTACCACCCAGGCAGGCTGGATTATGCCTAGCAACTGCTACTATTCTTATTATTTAATATTTATTTACTTCAAGCACCCCAAAACATGATAGGTGCCTTCAAAACAAGCAAAGATTCAGCCTCTGCCCATAAAGATTTTTGCAGTCTAACTATGATATGATACAAGTGAGGGGTGATAGGGAAAAATAATAGAGGCGAAAGTAGGGACAAAGGTGACTAATATGATCACACAGTTATTCAATAAGGTATGCCCACATCTTGAATAGCATAATACTTTTGTGGTTTTTTAAATTGTTCCTCCTGTGATACTGCACCCCATATTCTTTGCGGTGATATTATAATGATTGACATAATTATAATGTATTTTATGCAAGATAAGTCATGTGAGGTGTCACTGGAAAAGTTATGACTTGCTGAATATGATTATCCTATTTGTGTGCATGCATCATTTTTGTATCTGAAGTTATGAATACTGACTATGTATCTGAATTTCAAATGTAATTACACCTGGGTAATCCTCACTAGACCAGATGCTTTCAGTCTAGATAGTAGGTGGGGAAGGGCCTATTCAGGGCAATGGGCCATTAGGAAAAAAACAATAGGCCTTAGGAGAAGCTTATCTCCTAGCTGGGGAGCCTTCCTGAATATGCTACAGACAGCCTCCAAGTAATGACTGCTATGACTCTACAAAGACATGTGATGAGACCACATGTCTCCAGACTCCATCTAGGGTTGTCAGTATTTTTCCACAGACTGGTCTGGGAACCAAGCTTTGGAACAAGGGGTTCCCGCCATATGCAAAACCTGAATAAGGCAGGGAGTGACATCATCTGGTGTTCTTCATCCCCACACAAGAAGACTCCTGGAAACACTTGAGGAACAAAGACTGAACTGGGGGAAGTGCTGGACCCAGGCTAAAGGGATTTCTAGCCTGTGAATGGAACACTTGGGGATTCCAAGTTGTAAAGCAAGTGCAGCTTGTCCCTTAAGAATTTGCAGCCTGCTTGTATCATCTCTTAGGGTGAGAATCTGCTAATTCATATCCAATCTATTTAGTATATTAAGCTTAGTTTGTGTTTTTGTTTATTTGCTAGGTAATCTGCTATGATCTGTTTGCTATCACTTATAATCACTTAAAACCTATCTTTTGTAGTTAATAAACTTGTTTTTGCTTTATCTAAACCAGTGAGTTGGAGTGAAGTGTATGGGAATCTTAGTTCAGGGGCAAAAGGCAGTTGCATATTCCTCTCCATATTGAGGGAGAGGGTGAATTTTATGAGTTTACGCTGTACCATTCCCTGTGCAGCACAAGACAGTATAATTTTGGGATTATGCTCCTGAGGAGGTGTGTGCCTTAGGAGCTAGGAGTTGCCTTAGCTGTAGCCTTCCTATACAGGGCTGGTCAGAGAGCCTGCATGTAACTGCAGCTGTGTGTGTCCCTAACTCAGGGGTTCCCAAACTTGGTTCATGGCTTGTTCAGGGTAAGCCCCTGGCGGCCCGCGAGATGCTTTGTTTACCTGAGCGTCGCAGGTACAGCTGCTCGCAGCTCCCAGTGGCCGCGGTTCGCTGTTCCCGGCCAATGGGAGCTGCGGAAAGTGGCATGGGCCAGGCCACCATTTCCCAAAGCTGGGAATGGCGAACCGCGGCCATTGGGAGCTGCAAGCAGCCGTACCTGTGGACACTCAGGTAAACAAAGCATCTCGTGGGCTGCCAGGGGCTTACCCTGAACAAGCCGCGAACCAAGTTTGGGAACCCCTGCCCTAACTGTATGAATGCTGGTAAAAGTGAAGGCTGGAGGGCTTTACAGCTTGTCACAGCAGCACAGTGTGAGAGGGAGCCCAGGCTGGTGGGTCAGAGGGGCTCAATGGTACCCCAGTTCCAGGTGGTACGCCGGGGGGAACCTGTCACACCTCCCTCCTCACTTCTCATAGGCTTCTTCCTTACTGTTGGGAGGGAAATGAGTGAGTCAAAGGAAGACTATTTTCAGTGCATGTCAGTAAAGAAACTAGTGTTCGTGGTGGTTTCAAGTTTCCAAACAAAAATGAGGAAAAAAATTTGTTTAAAATTTTTTTAAAACTGTTTTGAATAGCTACATTTGTATAATTCTTTTAAATCATTTGATAGGTAAAAATTTGGGCTGGTCATCCTTGGCACTGTCCCTATAAAATTTCCCATCTTTTTCTGATTTACTTAATGGCAGCAGAAATATTGGAGAAATACAAAAATGAGTCAGTCTGTTAGATCTCTGCTGACAGTACAAAAACCAGGGACATCATGCTAACCAGTCTGCATCTTTGGAACTACAATATGTCTTGCATTTTCCTGGTATAACTACAAAAACTGACTACACTTATTTATACAGTAATAGAGAATTAGTTCCTGATTTACTTTTCATTTGCAGTTTACTGTTCCTTCCTTGTATACCTCACTCCATAATCAGATATGTAATTACATATTGCAACTTTGATTCACATACAAATCACTATCTCTTCCTGTGACGAGGTAGAGGAGATGCTGCAGGCAGGAACAGTTTAAAAGGATGTGGTCCTACAGTTAGAGATTTTAAACACTGTGCCCGTCACTGGAATGGTTCATGGTACCTGGTGAAGACCCTGCTTTTGTTTTTTCTGATGGTGGTCTCTGTACTGTTCCAGCAGATGGCACTATACCATGTTTAAAAAAAACAAAGAAGGAAAGCCCCTAACAGATACTCAGACATCACAAAACCACCACACAGTTTGACAGAACTAACACTCTGTTCAAACGAGACCTGGGACTTGAAGAACAGGGCCATTGCAGGTCAGCGCTGTGCGTGAGGAAGCCTGACTGCACTTTGCCAGCTATAGACAAATTGAACAATTCAAGAGCATTAAATTCACCCATAAAATTAACAAGTGGTGTAGGAACAGGATTTTTTTTAAATTGTTTAAAAGGTTATCTAGATAGAGGAGTCCCTCTGAAATGCTTTTATTTTGGGCGTTCATTATAGTAGAACTAGGGTTGCCAACTTTCTAATTGCACAAAACCGAACACTCTTGCCCCACCCCTACCCCTTCCCCTAGGCCCTGCCCCTGCTCTGCCCCTTCTCTGAGGCCCTGCCCATCCTGCCTCCCTCCGTCGCTCACTCTTCCCCACCCTCACTCACTTTCACCAGGCTGGCTCAGTGGGTTGGGGTGCGGGAGAGGGTGAGGGCTCCGGCTGGGGCTGCGAACTCCGGAATGGGTCCAGAAATGAGAGGTTTGGAGTGCGGGAGGGGGCTCCGGACAGAGATAGGGGGTTGGGGTGCAGGAAGGGGTTCTGGGCTGGGTGTGAGGGGTTCAGAGTGCAGGAGGGGGCTCAGGGCTGAGGCAGGGGGTTGAGGTTGGGGTGTGGGTTCTGGGAAGGAGTTAGGGTGCGGGAGGGGGTTCCGACCTGGGGTAGGGAGTTGGGCTGTGGGAGGGGATTCAGGGTGCGGGCTCCAGCCGGGAGGCACTTACCTCAGGTAGCTCCCAGAAGCGGCTGGCATGTCCGGCTCCTATGCGGAGCAGCCAGGGGGCTCTGCACGCTGTCCGTGCCGCCAGGATCCCTTTGCAACCGGGCGTTCTGGTTGAAAACTGGATGGCTAGCAACACTAGTTAGAACAACAGTGCTTAAAAGGCCAGGGAGGATAGAGGGACGTGGGCCTTAACCATTCATTAGAGCATTGGGTCCTATTATTAATTATTTGTATTAGTGTACCATCCAGAGACCCCAACCAAGATCCACACAAGATCCGTGGTTCACAGCCAATGGGAGCTGCGGAGCCGGCGCTTGGGGCAGGGGCAGCATGTGGAGCCCCGTGGCTGCCCCTACGCCTAGGAGTCAGACATGCTGGCTGCTAAGGGAGCCTGCCTTAGCCCCGCTACGCCGCCAACCCAACTTTTAGTGGCCTGGTCAGTGGTGCTGACCAGCGCCGCCAGGATCCCTTTGCAACCGGGCGTTCTGGTTGAAAACTGGACGGCTGGCAACACTAGTTAGAACAACAGTGCTTAAAAGGTCAGGGAGGATAGAGGGACATGGGCCTTAAACATTCAATAGAGCATTGGGTCCTATTATTAATTATTTGCATTAGTGTACCATCCAGAAACCCCAACCAAGATCCACACTCCATGGTGCTATGCATAGTGAGGGACTCTTTGCTCTGCAGAACTTACAATCTAAATAGACAAAACAAAGGGAGCATTATTATTTGCATTTTACAACTGGTGAACTGAGGCACTGGAGAGCTAAAGTGACTTGTCGGATGTCATAGAGGAAGCTTGTAATAGAACTTGGAACTGAACCCAGATCTCCTAGTTCAGTGACTTAAGCACAGGGCCATCCTTCCGTTACTGTTATAAAGGAACATATAACTGTTCTGAAGTACAACTCAGTACATCTCTCCCACTAAATAGAGAATAAGCTCTATGTTGAAGAGTGTGCCTGGGATGCTCTTTGCAAACTTAATAATTTTTATGACATCTCAAAAAATTAAAAACAAACCTCTGCTACAAGACACATTATGCTTTAGTCTGATGGCATTCGCTACCCATTAATTTTGGACCTGGGAATTATAGACCAGTCACTCTAATTTCAATACCTGAAATATACTGTAAGAAATTATTAAACAAACAATTTGTAAGCACCTAGAAGATAATAGGATTATAAGGAATAGCCAGCATGGATGTCAGGAACAAATCATGCAAAACCAACCTATTTCCTTCTTTGTCTGGATTACTGGCCTAACCTATGGGGGGAAGCAGTTGATGTGATATATCTTGATTTTAGTAGGGTAAGGCTTTCGAAACAGTCACATATGACAATCTCATAAGCAAACTAGCGAAATGGGGTCTAGATGAAATTACTGGAAGGTGGGTGCACAACTGGTTGAAAGACCCTACTCAGAGAGTAGTTATCAATGGTTCACTCTCAGACTGGGAGGGCTTATCTAGTGGGGTCCCGCAGGGGGCAGTCCTGGGTTTCAATTCAATTCAACTATTCAATATTTTCATTGATGACTTGGATAATAGCATGGAGAGTGTGCTTATGAAATTTGTGGATGACACCAAGCTAGAGGGATTTCAACAACTTTGGAGGACAAGATTAGAATTCAAAATGACCTTGAGAAATTGGAGAGTTGGTCTGAATACAACAAGATGAAATTCAGTAAAGACAAGTGCAAAGTACTTCATTTAAGAAGGCAAAATCAAACACACAGCTACAAAATGGGGACTAACTGGCTAGGTGGTAGAGCTGCTGAAAAGGATCTGGGAGCTATAGTGGATCATAAATAGAATATGAGTCAACAATGTGATGGAGCTGCGAAAAAGGCTAATATTCTGGGGTATATTAACAGGAGTGTAATAGGGTAAGACATGGGAAGTAATTGTTCTGCACTACTTGACACTGGTGAGGCCTCAGCTGGACTATTGTGTCCAGTTCTGGGCACCACACGTTAGGAAAGATGTGGACAAATTAGAGAGAGTCCAAAAGAGAGCAACAAAAATGATAGGTTTCAGAGAAAACCTGACCTATGAGGAAAGTTTAAAAAGGGGGGGGCATGTTTAATCTTGAGGAAAGAAGACTATAATAATAAATAATAATAATAATTTATTATTATTATTAGTCTGATTAAGTCTGACTAAGGGGACCTGATAACAGTCTTCAGATATGTTAAGGGCTGTTATAAAGACGACTATGGTCAATTGTTCTCTATTTCCACTGAAGATAGGACGAGAAGTAAAGGTCTTAATCTGCAGCCAGGGAGATTTAGGTTAGACATTAGGAAAATCCTCCTAACTACAAGGGTAGTTAAGCTCTGGAATAGGCTTTCAAGGGAGGCTGTGGAATTCTCCTCATTGGAGGTTTTTAAGAACAGGCTGGACAAACACCTGTCAGGGATGGTCTAGGTTTCCTTGGTCCTACCACAGCACAGGGGGTTGCACTTGATGACCTCTCAAGGGCCCTTCAGCTCTCCCTTTCTATGATTAAACCAATTCCCACTAAAATCTTCCACTTTCTCTCTATCTTGTTGGCCTTAGAATCTACTTTACACACTAGTAGATGCCTGTAAGGGCAGGGCTGACCCTTTGTGGTCTCCCTTGATGTTACTACACTCAGCTGCTCTCACCTTCAACAGATGGTATAGATTTTTGTGGGAGGGGAGGAGGGTTAATTTTTGTTGTTGTTGTTTTAAGCAAATTACCAGCAGCAGGTTTGGGATTTGGAAACAAATCCTGGTGTCAGCACCTGGGCTTAAACTACTGTTCCAGCCTTCTTGTCTTCAGCACAGAAGCAGTGTCAGAGACTATGCTGTGTTAAAAGACTGCTGAGCCAACAACTGTAGCTTCCTACCAAGCATATTAACTTCCCCTTAGTGGCTTTAGGTTTCATCTGTCTCCATTTTCTTGCTCCTCCCCTCCCTCTGACATTTGGAGAATATTAGGATTGATGAAAATTTATGCAGTTTTGAAACATAAGCAGCAATCATGATCCCAGTTTTCTATCTTAAGGTTATAAGATGACCAAAGTAAGCAATGCTGGATTTTAGAGTACACAAATAAGTTACGAAGATAAGTTTGGATTATTTCATTAACGGAAGAGCGAGTGCATGGCTATTACAATACAGATTACACTGGCTGGTGCCATAGTTACAGTGTAATTTGAATGAAAACAGAAATACCATCCTGTACCCATTGATCCTGTACCCATTAAAATCAATGGTAATGTTGCTATTAATTTCTGTTGGAGCTGGACCAGTCCTATGTCATTGCATGATATTTATCAGGTAAAATATAAGTCAATTATTATTATAGGCTGGATCCTGGCTAGTGGGCATAGCCAGAGAAAATAGATTTGCACAGGAGATTAGAGAACAGAATCCTCTCCCAACACGACACGCAGCACCAGTAGAGATGTTGTCAATATTTCTTTGCTAGAATTCTGGTCTGCCTTGCTGGGTTCAGTGCATGGCAAATACTGTAGATTAGAGATGGGCCCAAAATGCAAAATTCTGATCTGTTCCCACTAATGTACAGAGCTGGGGGCTCAGATTGACTTATTGTTATAGGCAGGGCTGGTAGCCTCACCTATATTAAGGTAGTCCAGCACTTTCCTTTATAAGACCCTTTATTCAGTTACTTACAACTTTGCCAAACTTTAACTGTTCAGGCTGAAACTTTCGACGTTGGGTTTCTCCCTCAGGCTGAATTTTCTTGGAAAGTTTCAACTAAAATGTTTCATCTGTTCCCAGGTCAGGGAAAAATGCATTGCTTTACCCATGATAAAATAATTCTTACAGCTCTTGGTTGAGATGCTCTACCACCTTCATTCTTTGAAGCAGGGACTTGAAATTTGGCAGAAAAGTCATCTGGATGTTGGTGATGTGTCTTTTGCCGTTCTGTGAAAATCAGCCTAAATTTGGCCACGTTATAAATCTTGGAAAAACCTCAGCTCGCATATGCTCAGTAGAAGTTAAGACTTTGATGGCAAAATTCTCTTCAGATTCCTTCTGTACTGAGCTTGCTCCATCCCCTCACAGGTCCTACATGCCAACCAGACTCTGCATGCGCCGTATCTGCAGAGTGACTGAGCATGTTCCATTCTAGGGCTGAGCTGGACTTCCCCTGCAACTGCTCCTTCTGACTGCTGCACCAGCCGCTGTGGTACCTGGCACCAGAACTGAGAACAGAGAGACCGTCTTTCCTGTTCTCTCACTGCTCTCCCTTCTGGCACTCAGGTAGCGTGTAGGAGGAAGCAGCCACACTGGAATGCAGTTACCTTACTTTGCAATTACCTTACTTATAGACTCATAGACTCATAGACTTAAGGTCAGAAGGGACCATTATGATCATCTGGTCTGACCCCCTGCATGCTGCAGGCCACAAAACCGTCCCTACCCTTTCCCTTGACTCTGCTGTTGAAGTCCCCAAATCCTGTGTTTTAGTGACTTCAATTGGCAGAGAACCCTCCTGCTAGCGATCCCTGCCCCATGCTGCGGAGGAAGGCCAATAGTACACAAGTTGTTTAAACAAAAATCTCTTGCTAACCTTTTAGCAGTAGTTGCATAGACATTGAAAAGGCTCCTAATGCAACAGTGTGAGATGTTAACAGAAGGAGGGAACCCACTAACTTCCACTGGGAATGTATCCGATCTATGGCTCCTTCAGGCTTCCTAAAATGTTCATGGAACTATAATAATGGTTGATTTATACAATACATGGGATACCCATGCGGTATTGACATAACATGGAATTTGCTTTTATATGGACCTTCATTAGAGATACCTAAGCAGACTTTAAAAATTAATGTTGATTTAAATTAGTGCAAACAATACATATACATAAATGCAATATATGAGCTAAATTTAGAGCAGTCATGCACAAAAGTTAGAGCAGTCATAATTCTAATTCTATAAAGCTGTCATTTGCTCTTTTACCCATATATATTGGTACAGTATCATTTAGTCCTACTGTATAATTGATTAGCTTTAATGCCATAACATAAAAGGGCCCGATGCTGAGTACCTGCAACTGCCTTTGAATGCGGTTAGAACTAAGGATGTTACAGAATCCAACCCTGGAACTATGGGTCCAATCCTGCTCCTATTACTTGCACAAACACTCCTTCCGAAGTCAATGGAGCAACTCACTCAAGTGGGGTGAGCAGGATGTTGCCGTATATGTAGAGCAATACAAGCCACCATAGTATATATTTGCCAGGGGTCCAAATCAGAATTGCTATGGGAACCATAGTTCTGAACGGGTGACTGATGTTTATGTGTGTACACACTACTATTGCACATTAACTTAGTTTTTTGCTTTTATTTATTTACTTTTATATTTGTATTTAGGTATACATAAACAAGAAAAAGAAAGGTGCTGGTATGTTTATTGGATGGTGTGCATACCCATTTGAACATGCGATCTGGATTTTGTACATGCTAAGCACACATGTTGATTCACCCTTCAGGATGTGGGAGATTGGAAATAAATGGTAGTGATAGGGAAGCCATCCATAAAGCTGCTGGGCCTGCTGGATCCCTTCTGATATCACAACCCAGATATATGCATGCCCAACTCATGTATGTGTGTAACTGAAATGTTACATCTCAGCTTTAATTAATCCAATGCCCTACTTGCATAGTGCAGAGCCTTCAAAAATTAATTTTTTCTGTGCATGTACCACATTTGATACACACAGACACAGAACATTTCAAATGCACCGAAATCAGTGCTTTGATTAGTAAAAACACTGCACGCTAACGAGTTCCTTTGCTAGGTCCATATATCACAGCTCCCTGAGGTCCTCATTGGAACTGCTATGGTGGAAATACATGGCAACCTCCCACCAAAATCAGTGGGACGTAGCATAGTAAATCCATAACACCAACATCTAAAAGGAAGTGGTATGAAATAGAGATGCAGCAAAAAACAACAACAAAAATAAAACCAATTATGAAACATAGCAATTATACATGGGCATACTATGAAAATATCTTCTGCTTCAATATTTTGTCTCTCCAGTTCCCATTTTAAGGACTGTAGCGCTAGCAAAATCTTTTGGCTTTTGTTTAGTCCAGGGGTGGCCAAACTTACTGGTCCTCCGAACCGTATATGACAATCTTCAGAAGTTCAAGAGCCGGGGCATACCTGCTGAAGCCCCAAGCTCTGGCTGGTGCATGCCCCGAGAACCTCCTTCCCGGCTGGGCAGAAGTCCCTACCCTACCACTCCACTGAAAGGCAGAGGTCCCGAGCTTCACCTCCCCCCCCCCCAGTCTGGTAAGTGGAGAATGGGGGTGGGATGAGGCTTCGCGAGTCACACTTTAACGGTAAAAAAGCCTCCTGTGGCTCATGAGACACAGTTTGACCACCCCTGGTTTATACAACGCAAGGAAGCATTTTCCCATTACACTTATCATTAACTGCCTTCTTGAGGGGTGTCATGGTAAACAAGCCAAGAAATGGGCATGGAGAAAGGGCTCTTTCTCTCCTTAGAGGTGGTGCCTGCAGTCAGGTCCCTCCAAGGTAGGACTGAGTACATGGGGACAGGGACAACCTGGAATAGTATGCCCTATCTCTGTCCATGCTGTACCTATGGATAAATAAAGAATGTCAGTCGCAGCGCTGTCAATTCAGCATCTTTCATAAGCACCATTCTCTTAAAAAAAAAGTTTAAAGAAAAGAATCCAGCCTTCTTGTTGCTGCTGCTGTTTTAGAAAGTGGTAGAAGCTTTGAGTCTTGTGCTGTGTGTTGTTTGTTTTTGCCAGTCTGTAAATGCAAGCCAGATGAACCAATTGAAATAAAGTGTAAAGGGGAAAATGAAAGACAAAGAAAGAGGGAAATTGCATGTTTACTGATTTTCTACTGTTGCAGTTTCAAACAGGTAATTTATAAACCCCAGAAAAAACAGGATTTCTAATGCTGACAGATTCCAGGCTGTTGTGGCCCTTTTGGGTAATGCTACGATAGCAGTTCATGATTTAACCAAAATACTTGGTAAGGAGGAAAATAGAGAACAAGCAACAGAATGTGTTGCTCTTATGTGAACATTTTACTCCTGCGATTCCTGCTGGCCTCCCCCTCCAACTTCCCCTCAAGATTAGGCCACATCTATATTAGGAATTCTTTACCAGCATAGGAATAGTATATCTGCAGAGCTGTGCATTGTATCAGTATAGTAAAACCACCTCCCACAAGTGAAACAAGCTATGATGGTAAAAGCACAGCTTTGCCAGGAGAGCTGCGTCTCTACTTTGGGGGCTTCTGCCGGCACAGCTGGGTTGGTCAGCGATCACATCTCTTCACTGCCATGACCAACCCAGCTGTGCTGCCAGAAGTCTGTAGTGCCCCAGGATCCCAGACTGTCATACAGGCTCAGCCAGACAAATGAACCGAATGTTCTGTACAGTATTTTTGTTCACGTTCCACAATTCTCAGGCATCTTTTTCAGACGTTTTGTGATGTTTCCCCCTCCCCTCAGTCATTAGAAATAGCTCGTCTCTTCACATATTTCATTTTATTTCAAAACGGAAGCTCCAAAGACAGGTGTCTGATTTTAAATACCACAAACAAACCCCTGCTGTGTGTACTGGGGAAGAATATATTGTGTGGCTTGAGAAACAGTCAGATAAGCTGTCCAGTGGTGCAGCATTTATCTTTCCACCGGTAGCTGTGAGAAAGAACAGTTTCTCCTTGACCTAGGCAAGCCCTCTGCATGCCATGTTGGCTGCAGTTTAAAGAGTAGGCTGATTATCTAAAATACCAGGCCATAATGGAACAGACTGAGCCCCCCCTCCTCCCTCCCTCATCTCCCCAGTGGAATTAAGGGGCTACAGTCAGAGCAGCCAGTGGCAGCTGCACAGATAGCTGGAAGCGTTTGATTTGCGTCAGTTTGCAGCAGAGCCTGATGGGGCTGCATTCAGGGTGCTTTTAACTGTCAGTGATTGGCAGGAGCGTGATGTCACAATGAGGCTAGATATCTCGCAGGGGAGCTCAGGTGTTTGAGACAGGACCAATTTAGAATCAAATAGAAAACGGACTAAATCGCAAAGTACTAAATCGCAATCCAAATCATACTGCAGAAGTAGGCAGAGAATTGCAGGAGAGTGAGGGGTGGGGAGGGTTTATGCTGTTTTAATTCTGTGAGTAACTATCCAGAGAGGTCAGGTCACTATGAACAGTAAGTCTAGTAGGTAGTGCTTATATTTACCCTGAGTAGGTCTCTTCATGCTACTCATTTTAATATCCTGGGCCTCCACAATACAGTCAACTAAGGAACACAGTTAATTGGGGGAGTTTGGCTGGAATACTGAAGGTTATTTGAAACCTATAATTTCACAAAGATTAAAAGTAATCATCAAAGAACTCAGATGAACCACAGACTTTAAAAAGTACATGTAATGCACTTTTCATTGGTTTTTAGTATAGTGCAAATATGAATAAAATATTTTCAATTCAATATTGGTTGTAGAAAAAGCTGAGCATAATTATGGTTAAAAATACACGTGACAATAAACTAAGCCATTGGTCATAATGCATCTTTGCTTTTCTTATCATTCAAGCAATTGTGTTCTGTTTGTATGGTACATAGGTAAAGATTTTGCAGGATATAGAACTATAGCCATCTCTTAATGCCTTCATTACTGTGTGTGGCTGGGAAATACCCTCTCTCCTCCAACTTCAGATCCTCCATTACCCCAAGTTGCCACCAGTTAGATTCCCTGGGAGATATCCCTTCACATTGACCCCCACCTCCCGTCCCCAGGTGAACCACTGTTGTGAGAGACAATAGTCTTCTGGGGGCTATGTAGGTAGAAAACTGAGGGTGGGTTAACTTCAAACTATCATGAAAGGGCACCAGTTTATTCCATTTTAACCACTTCTTTCTTCCTCCCTAACCAAGTAGATTTCCTATCAGTGTTATATTCTGGCCTTTTAGAAGATGCTGCCCAGTGTACAAACACCATTTATAAGTTATTTATTTATGACTGGTTTGCCTAAATGTAGGCACTTAAAGACACTGCTAAATATGTGCCAAAATGAATATTTAGGTGCTTATATTTAAGCATCCGAATTTGCAAATTGGACCCAAATTGCCTCTACTTTAGGATTCTTACTACACTTTACAGAGATTACAGAGACAGTTTTAATCAACCATTTTATCACTTTTAATCCAGAGTAGTTTGCTTTATTAGAAACTTAAAAAGAGGCAGACAGCTGAATTTCCTTGTCTGCTTTGTTACTATATTGTTAGTGAATTTTGTGCAGGTGAAAAGCACTTGGATTGATGAGCCCTGGAGATTAAAGTCCTTCATTTATCCAAAAGGGTAAGAACAAGGATAAAAGAAGCTGTTAGAGTACTAGCTTCTCCACAGTGACCCGTCAACATGTTTCAGCCCTAAACTCCAGAGACCAGCTGTAAGGGTGACCCGAGGTTCAGTTTGCGGGTCCATTTGTTCGTTGGCCATTCTCTTGAAACAAACAACACAGGAGCCAGTTTGGGTCAACCGGGAGGTGGTTTTATAACAGGAATATCAGTTTAGTTCCTAAGCTAGACAAACATCACCAATAATCTTACATAAGACTCTCAGATATTCCACTAGACAGTAGCAACATCCAGCAACCATCATTCTGGGTTGGATTCTGACTTGTGACCCAGAAGTGAAGACCTGCATATAAAATTGTCAGTATTTTGAATCATTCAGTCTCTCAATTTCTCTGTGGTTCCTGATACCTTGAGACTATGAAACACGTAACTAAAATTGGAATGAATATTCACAGATACTTTTTCTGTTCATCTCTGCTTGCTTTTTCTCTTTTGTTCTGCTCTGCTCAGTTTTTAATATCACACCCATCTCTTTACTCATGGAGTCTTTTCTGCTGTGCTGACAGGTAGGTTTTAGCTTAATGCTTGTTCCCATAGATGGGTCAAAAAGTTGTTGGCTTGTTGTGACTGAGAGGGAGGTAGGAACCAGTTTGTTCTGCCTCTTTGAATGAGGGTGTTTGATGTGGTGTATAGGCCTGTCAGGAGTTTGCATGGGATGGACTATCCCTCAAGGGGAATTACAGCAGGTATTTGCCTTCACTTCTGCCAAGAAACCAGCTCTTTGGGTGTGAGGAAGAAATGTGGTTGCGGTCAGCAGAAATGAGTTATCAATACTGAAGAGAACAACTAAGAGGAAGGTTTGGGGAGTAAGTCTCTTATTAAGTTTGACCCAACAGTGAGCCCTAGCTTTGTGAAATGCCTGGGGGTGGGGGAGAGGCAGGGAATGGGACTTTGTTATATATGCCTGGTCTTTGTGGTGTGACACCACAAGACCCAAAGGGGACAGTTTTCCTTTTGCCTGTGATTCATGTTTTGTACATGTTGTATTTTGTGGTCTGAGGATAAAAGAACTAAAAGAGACATTTTAAACCACAGACTCTGTTCATCTTGATTGCCTCATGTCTCAGGGATGCAGAGCTGGCCAGGCTGTGACAGGGTCAAAAAGTGAGGCTATTTTTGGTTATGGAGCACAAGTGAGTTCTGTATTATCTGTAAGATGTGTATAACTATTGTATCCATGAAAAGACTCTATACTCAGTGATGGCACTCTGGTGAATGTGGTATGTACTATATTTTACGCCTCTTGCCAAGCAGCCCAGCTTCACTGTCTAAAAGGCCTTCTATTTGCTATACTTCTGTTCCCGATCCCCTGAAAGAACCATCTCAACATGGTCACTGAGAGGAAGTGTTACCTTTGGAAAGGAGTACTTCCATGCAGCCAGGCCTGGATGAAGGAAGTGGAATGGAAATGGGTGGCTTAACTGAAGAGCCAATGAAAAGAAAATCATTTAAAAAAAAGGATAGATGATGAGACTAGAGAAGAAAAGAGAGTAGAAGGAACAATCTCTGTAACAGGCTCCAAACAAACTCTGATTGTAGCGGTGGTAACCTTTCTCCAGCCAAGAGCTTGGAAAAAAATCTCATTCAAATCTAATACTTTTTGTTTACTGCCCTTTAGTCAATTTCAGTCAGTTGTCCCAATTGTCCTCTCCTTCCATAATTCTGCTCCTTTGGCACAAAGGTTCTAGAATAAGAACACAAACTGGCATCAGTGACATCCATTGTTCTCATTATAATGCTTGGGTTGCAAGTTGCAAGCTGGCAGAATAAAAATCGGCATTCTTCTCACAAGAATTGTTAAAAAATAAACACCCAAATAGTCCAGGATAAATGTCGTCCTCTGAATTCTGCTCTCTCTTCTCCTGGGGACTGTCTCATGCTGTAACTATTTTTCTTTGCAGGGAGGGGGTCAATAAAGTCTGCCAAAGCAACTTCTTTTTTTAGATACTCAGTTTCTTTGTGTGTTAAATGGCAGCAAGGACAGCAGGAGCTGGACACTGCCAAAGAGAAAACAGAGGCTTCAGAACAGGAATAAAGGAGAGATGGAACAAAGCTGAGGTAGGGGCAGAGGAAAATGAAGAACACTGTGAATAAAGAGCCATTAAGGAAAGGTGACTGGAAAGGTGTGAGAGAGGAAAGCAAGTGCAACTCTGAGAATAATCAATAGTAGGAAGTTTAATTTTAACCCTAAAAATGGAGCAAGGAGAGGATGTAACTATTTATACTATCGATAGCTTAATAATACATGAATCAGGTAGAGGATACTGTCTTCATTGTTAACACAGCCTTGAAGCACTTCTGTGCTCTGAGATCATCTGACCACTAGTCCATTTATTTTGCTCCTAAAATACGAGCATGAGAAGCAAGTAGGGAAGCCCCCATCTCTAGTACAGTCGAAGCACTTCATACATCTAACAGCAGGGGGTCTTAATGGGAGTGTTACCTTCTAGGGCGCCATTAAGTCACAGTGCTTTTCCTTCCAGTCTCCCAAATAGAGCTTTCTAATAAAATACTATTTTAAGCAAACGTGTGTGTGTGTGCGCGCGCATGCTAAGCGGAGTGGTTTCTATGCTGATGAAAGATAGTTACTGACCCGTACATTCGACCTACAAGCCATTAACTTTAAATGTTTTCTCTGTTTTTGTGTGGGTGCTGAGTAGTCCTGGGGACTCTCCAATCCAGGGCTGTTTTTCATGTTTCCACTTCATTGGCTTGATTTTTGCCCCATTTCCTCCTTTCCTCTTAGCCCCTGCAGTAGCTTGTCTGAGTCTCCAGACCCCTTCAAGGAGTCCATCCCTTACTCTTGTGCAGTGTGAGCTTCTTGCCACCCAAGACAAAGCTCAGTGCATTTCATAAGCATGTGAGAAGCATTCCAACTGCTTGTACTGTAGAAATGCATTTCTCGAGCAGTTCTTTAGCATATGAGGCTCATTAGTGTCCATTTAGATATTAGAGGGGTAGCCTCTAGCCCATTTAGATATCTAGATATCTAGTCCATTTAGATATTAGCATTTGCTAATTCATTCCTCAACATACATACAGTTCTATCTACTGTTAGGAATCTCTCAGGCAGATTCTATACACCATAATTTCTCTGGGCCTGATTCCCCACTGCCTTGGCCATGTATAATCAGTTACAATAATAATATTTAGCTCTCAGATAGCAGTACAAAGTGTATACCATTCTGATTTGGTATCATTTTATATCCCCTTTGCATGGGTCTTCATGAGTATGCAAGGTGCAAGGCAGTAGGAATCAAGCTGTCTGTACTTTAGTTTTCTTATCTGCAAAGTGGATAGGATAATTAATACTCACCTCACAAATATGTTAATATTTGAAAGCACTTAGAGATGCTTAGTTGCAAGGTGCAAAATATTAATGCTTTTTAAAAGTTCTTTGTTTTTTCCCCCTTTGCTTGCTGATTGGCCCCTTAGAGGACTACCTACATTGTCCAGCTACTAACATGAGACAATGACCACTCAGCCAGCAACCAGAGAATAACTTCCCTTCCCTCTCACTGAAATGGCAGGTAACTTCCAGGCAACCCCTAAGCTGGAATTCTTATGAGAACAGTCTTTCTTGCAAAATTTGCTATCAGTCATGTTTTCAGATAGCTTGGGCGTGACAAGAATAGCTTTACTTGCTGTATTTCCGTAGGATTTCAAACCTGGAAATGCAGAAGCATATGAAAATTCAAAGAAAAATCCCTCCTCCTTCTTCCCCTTTTGTTTTTCTTTACCCACTAAAACAATTGGGTTTAAGTTTCAGTTTTGGGGAAGGCTCAAGACAGTGATTATCCTGGAAGCAGTTGGTCTGTACTTACTCGAAATCCAGGTTTTAGAAAACAACTTGTTTTGACATGCGCGGCCAGTCTGTGGGAATACTGCAATGTGCCACATCTAGTTTCAGCTCCGTCTTTTATTATACTTCTGCACTGCTATGCCCAGTGTCTTACTCTCCTTAGGATGGGAGAGAATGATAAGTTCAAGGGGCATGGGCATTGCCCAAACCCCGCAGGTTGTCATGACTCAAAAAACGTGGAACTGTGCTCAAACTATTCAGCAAATGTCCAGCTGAAACATGGCAACAAATTAATGTGGATGCCACAAGTAATTGATCGTTGCTGGCCTTCAGGGGTTGTTTGTGAGAGCAGGAGTCCCAGCTTTCGAGAGTGAAAGGCTGCCTCACTCAGACATGACGTAAACATAAACCACCATCTTACTGACCTCTTTTTTTCTGTGGGCAAACACAGCAATGCATGGCTGGCTCATTACTCTCACACACTCAGGACACCCCAGGGAGTCACGATGCAGATTTTCCATTAGCATCAAATGTATATAGATTTCTGAACTCCCATAACCTGGAGCTGATGAGAGCAGATTAGGAAGAAATGGTTTTTACATAACTTGCATACCTAATCGTCTAATATAGGGCTTGATGCTGAAAGGTCACCAATTTCCCAAAGAGTGTGAGAGAATATTATTCTGCTCACTTCATTATATATATATATATATAGCACTGTGTATATGTTTGGGGTCTGATATTTTTTCCACCCTTACTCACAATGAGTAACGATCTACTCTGTGTACAGTCATTATTTCAATAAGAATACTCTACAGGTCTTATTCTTAGTTACACTAAGGCCCTTTATGTTACTCTGGCAGCACAAAGGGGAATTAAAGTAGATGGAAATGGCCCCCTGAAATTATTCCCTGCACAGAAGGCCTGGCGTAGAGCTAGTGTAAGGTCTCTACACTGGCCTTTCTCCAAGCCCTCAGTGTAGGAGGTGGATTGGGCATGGCCAGTGTGCACTACATTATGGTTGTTCTCTGCTTCCTAGGACTTCTAGAGGGTCATGGCAAGCAGAACATAGAGTAGTGCTGAGGGTGCTCTACCTTACACAAGGGGTCAGGCAGCCCCACAATAGTGTGCAGGAATGGAATAACTGAAAAACAGGCCCTATGTGAGCAGGGTGAAGGAGTCAGACTCTTAATAAGTGCAGCACTTCTTCTCTTGGGTGAAAAATTTGGAAATCTAACTTGAATGAAGATGTCGTGCAAATAAAAATAGGAAAATAAAGTGCAGCTTATGAAAAATGGCTGCTCAAGGGATCACCAAAACCCCCCTGATCTGTTGCTAAACAAGCTAGGTCTGCTAATAAAGGAGATGCAGAATTGTGCTCAGTACATTTGTCAGTACTTTGAGATAGTCTCTTCAAACAGGGGTTTGTCTAATGAAGGCGGTCTTTTGCAGGGTTTGGCTATAACTTGCACGTGGGTAGCACCTTCTAGCTGAGGAGCTCAAAGCTGTTTGTAAATATTAGTGATTTAATCCATACAACCTCTCCTGTGACACAGATAAATATTGTCCCGGTTACAGACATGAGGTGACTAAGGCACAGAGACATTAAGTGACTTGCCCAAGATCACACAGGAGCTTCCAAACAAAACTGGCAATAGAACCCAGAAATCCTGACTCCCCAATCCTGTGCCTCGCTCTCATACAAAAAGATCCTCCTTTCTGCCCGTTTATAGTAAAAAAGCTTGTGCTCTGCTGAGCCCCTATTTGATGTTTAATTTAAAAGCCAGCTGGGTTCAGTTTGCTGGGATTAGGAAAGAACCATCTCCTGCAGTTCTGCCCAGAAGGTTGGAGTTCAACGTTTGCATTAATTCCCAGACCAAATGAAGCTTCATTAGGAAAGGTAAGACTGTGAGTACATAGTGGTAATTTCCAGGTGGAAATCCTTACCATAGCTTTGTCGCCACACCAACAGCAAAGTCAAAAGCTAGGAATTTCAGAGTTAAAGCTAAACTTATAAGAAACTCCACAATTGGAAAATATGAAAATGCACAGTTAAGGTACCCAGACTACCTTAATTCTGTCCTCTTAGTGATCACAACCTTCTGCATTCCCTTCTTTGTTCCTTTTATAGCTTCTTTTGCAAGATGGTATTTTTGGATCCACGATTCTTTTCCCTATAGGCTCTAAAAGAACTGCAGCCAATGGCTCAGATTTTGAACAGTCACAACACTGGTACAGCTTGTAAGTATTGGAAATAGGTGCCACTGAATATTGGATTCTAACTGGGTTCATGTCACCCTGTGAGCATGCTAGCTCTGTGTCTAATTACAATGGGACATGGAATAGTAGGACCCAATCCTGTTAGGTGCTGGGCATATCTTACAAGGGGCTGACCACTCGCAGCACTTTGCAGGACTTGTTCCTTAGGGGGATGATTTGCTTGTGTAAGCTCCTTGTCTGATGAGGACTTCGCAAAGACAGGTTTTCTCTTTCCCCCTGTGGAGTGTGGATGTTTGTAAAGGAGGTTGAAGCTAGTATAATCACCGTAAATTCAGTTCTGTAACCTAAGCCTTTGGCTAGATTGTCACAGTACCACAAGGGAGTAAAGATCCCCTCTATTCCCTGCTTGACCCTGCTCAGATTGTGACTCTGGCTGCAATGGGAAAAGCTGGGGCTACTTGCTCCAAGCAAGTGGGGGGTGATGGAAAGGGGAAGTGGAGGCACACTCACAGGGCACAGTGGGGAGAAATTTACCCCTCCCTACAGCACAACTGGGGACCAGGGGAAGAATCGTGATCCTGAGTCATGATTTGTTCTTTGGCCTGCTCCTGGGGTGGGCCTGCCTCTCCTTCTGGGCAGACTGCAGTTACAATCTAGCCCACTGAGTAGTACCTTATTAAGCAACTAGTCCTGAAACCATCGGGACTACTTGTGAAGTAAGATATATATTCAGTGTTATTGACAGTGGCAGAATTTTACCTTGTATGATTAAGAGTAAAACACTCTAAATTTCTTCTGCACACGAAGTTCCACAGATCCCAGAATGGTTCCTCAGCCTTCTTGCAGCTTTAGGGTCAGAGCTCAGACTTGTCAGTCAGTGGTTCGGGGATATGTGCCTCCTGCTGAAGTGCCTGACTGTTTTTCTGAAGATATATGGAATGGCATTATCTATCTCTGATGCCTCTGCATGCTTGGCATCTCTCAGCCAGAATAGATAGCTATTTTCCTGCAAAGTAGACATTCAGACAAAACATCTCTTGGCAGCGTCAAAAATATCACAAACTTCTGGATAGCTAATGGACAGAGTAGTGGCTGAATCTTGGAGGAAATGAAAATAAACCCTGCCATTTACAAGGCAGAATAAAGGGGAATATACAAGCCATGCTACAATGTTAAACAGTCCTTTCGGGGCTATCACATGACCAAGCACAGTTAAAGAGAGAACTGATACAGCAGAGTAGGATGGAATAGGTCAAAGGAAAACCACCCCAGGAAATGTCTTTGGGAGAACCATCCTGTTTCGGTTCTCAGGGTACCCAGGACTGTGAGTTACGCCCATGCCTCCAGCAAGAGGAAGAGTTGCTTGAGCTTAACTGGGTGTCAGCTCCCTGACACTACCGGCCTGTTCGCCACCCATACAATCTCCTGTGGGCTAAGCCAGCCCTGACGTTGGCATGCAGGTTAACAATAGGTGCACCATAGTCCCCGAACCTCTTTGAAGTGTTCCCCTTTAGTGTCCAGCCCCTTATCCACTGAACACTCACAGAAATACCAGGTCTGCTGCTGTCCCCGAGGGAGCAATGTACACACTAGATTGAAGAACAAGGAGTACTTATGACATCTTAGAGACTAACACATTTATTTGAGCATAAGCCTCTGATAGTGTGGCTATAATACCAACCTGGTGAAGTGAAGAAACAGATTGAGAGAGCCAGAAGAGTACCCAGAAGTCACCTATTACAGGACAGGTCCAACAAAGAAAGTAACAGAACGCCACTCGCCATCACCTTCAGCCCCCAACTAAAACCTCTCCAGTGCATCATCAAGGATCTACAGCCTATCCTGAAGGACGATCCTTCACTCCCACAGATGCTGGGAGACAGGCCAGTCCTCGCTTACAGACAGCCCCGCAACCTGAAGGAAATACTCACCAGCAACTACACACCACACAACAAAAATACCAACCCAGGAACCTATCCTTGCAACAAAGCCTGTTGCCAACTCTGTCCACATATCTATTCAGGGGACACCATCATAGGACCTAATCACATCAGCCACGCTATCAGAGGCTCGTTCACCTGCACATCTACCAATGTGATATATGCCATCATGTGCCAGCAATGCCCCTCTGCCATGTACATTGGCCAAACTGGACAGTCTCTATGCAAAAGAATAAATGGACACAAATCAGACATCAAGAATTATAACATTCAAAAATCAGTCATAGAACACTTCAACCTCCCCAGTCACTTGATTACAGACCTCAAAGTCTCAATACTCCAACAAAAAAACTTTAAAAACAGACTCCAGTTTGGTGTCCATTTTGCAGAATTGGAATTAATTTGCAAACTGGACACCATTAAATTAGGCTTGAATAAAGACTAGGAGTGGGTCATTACACAAAGTAAAACCTATTTCCCCATGCTATTTTTTTCCCTTACTGTTACTCACACCTTCTTGTCAACTGTTGGAAATGGGCCATCCTGATTATCACTACAAACGTTTTTTTTTTCTCCTGCTGATAATAGCTCACCTTACCTGATTATTTTCGTTATAGTTAGTATGGCAACACCCATTTTTTCATGTCCTCTGTGTATATATATCTTCCTACTGTATTTTCCAGTGCATGCATCCAATGAAGTGGGTTTTAGCCCACGAAAGCTTATGCTCAAATAAATTTGTTAGTCTCTATGATTCCACAAGTACTCCTCATTCTTTTTGCTGATACAGACTAACATGGCTACCACCCTGAAACCTGACACCAGATTGAATGATTCAGCTCAGGGTCAGCTCCTTGTGTAATACCACAGCACTGAGATTTATTTGTAGTGACAACAACAATACATTTATTATCAAAGGTTCAAGATTCAAGTGAGAAAGGCTAATTGAAACAACAGGGTTACACATAAAAGAAAATCATAACACAATTTCTAGAGACTAAACTTAGCAGGCTACCTGCTGTCTAAAGAAGTTTATCTCACCCCACGTGTCCCTCAGAATGTTTTCAACCAAGCCTGGTTGAGATCCCATCTTCATGACTGTAATCTCATTGCCTGATTACTTCCTAGGGGCAAGATATAGGGGTGTCTTTCTCACCTTCTCTTTATATTCCTCAAAGTTCATTGTTTGTGCCTCAGAGTCAGTAATGACACCCCTGTCCCCACTGAAGTTTATTCTCTGGTGGGCTTCCTTTCTGTTGATTTCACATCCGTCCCATTGACTTTATGTGTAACTATGGCTTCCATTGTGTTGGCTTAATGTACATGTCGACAGAGAGACAGGTGAATACACATCTTTTGCCTGGCAGAAACCTGTTTGTCAACTCTGCCTTGGTACAGACTTTAGGAATATATTCTCAGTACACAGACATAACTTCACATAGTTATGTTACAGAGTTACATACATAGCTTCTGACATACATTTCACAGTGATATTAATAACCAGTGTGACCCTGGGCTTTCATTAAAGACCTCACAATATTCTTTGTTGAACCAGAACGTATATATCAGGATCAGGATGTTCTTGTAGCCCCCTTGCCAGTTGGCACAGAGGGGCTCTTTGAGTTACACATCCCCACCTTGTAACAGGCCATATTACCCAGAGTCCCCTAGTATATCCACTCTGAAGCAGAGTCTCCCAAGGATAGCAGACTCCTCTCCGTTTCAGACAAGTAGCCTCCATCACATTGGGCATATTGGAACTGGGCATCATTCAAGAAAAATACACAGAATTAATCAGGCTATCCAGGCACAGATTCCAGCTTGAAAGTGTGCACGACACAACCTCCCCATAAATACTAATACATAAAATACTAATAAATGTAAATGTCTGAGGGCTAAAATGATTGCTCAGCTCCTGACTCAGATTGAAGCTGGAACCTGTTCCATCCTGTTACTGGGGCCAAAGGCTCAGAGCAGGGAAGGTTGAGCCTGACAGAAAGTAGGTGTTAGAAGTCCTGAGCAACTGTATCTTCTCAGCTTGTGTCCTTTCACTCCATTTTCTATTTGATAAATAGAACTAGTGCCTTGTCAGTGGGGGAAGCCAGCATGTAGCTAATTTAATACCTCCTCCTAAACTGGGAGGGAATAGAACATTCTGAAGAATTTTTGAGTTCTGATGGATATCTTTTTGGGGGTGCTGGGAGGGTGTCAATTGATGAATCCCATGTCTAACTGACCTCAAATTTGGTAGAAAAATTCTACCTCAATCACAGACTTACCCTAACAATTTTGAGACCTATAGTCCTTTCATTGTCAAATTTGGAGGGGGATAAAAATCGGGCTTATAACAGAAACTCAGTTGCAACTTTCACTATGAAGTGCCTACCACTGCTCCATGACATATGTCAGTGGTCAAATTGATTCTCTTTAACCCCAATCTACAGAAGAAATTTCTGTTGACTGCAGCAACAGCAAATGATTAGAGCTGGGTTGATCAATGTTATTGAGGGGGCTCAATTGTTGAATAGAAGGAATAAGATACTGTCATGATTCTCTAGCAGATGGCTGGCCTCTGAAGCCAATACAAATGTAATGAGTTGTGCTCTGTCTGCCTCCCAGAGGGAAGTACCAGCTTGATAGAGATTTCAAAACTCACTGTTTCAGGTGAGGAACAAAATTGCTAAGACAATTAGTGGTGCCAGAAGCTCAGAGCAGGGGAGACTGAGCCTGAAAAAAAGTGTTAGGGGTCCTGAGCATCTTTATCTTCTCAACTGGTGCCCTTTTACTCCATTTTCTATTTGATTCGTGTAACTGGTGCATTTGTAACACTGGCAGACCCCGGTTGTCAGCGGAAGTAATTGAACTTGGGATCTCTGGAGCTAAATGCATGAGTGTCTACTGCAGGGATAGGCAACCTATGGCATGTGTGCCAAAGGCGGCACGCGAGCTGATTTTCAGTGGCACTCACACTGCCCGGGTCCTGGTCACCGGTCTGGGGGGCTCTGCATTTTAATTTAATTTTAAATGAAGCTTCTTAAACATTTTAAAAATCTTATTTACTTTACATACAACAATAGTTTAGTTATATATTGTAGACTCATAGAAAGAGACCATAGAAAAACATTAAAATGTATTACTGGCACGCAAAACCTTAAATCAGAGTGAATAAATGAAGACTCGGCACACCACTTCCGAAAGGTTGCTGATCCCTGGTCTACTGCATCAGCTAAAAGCCACATGCCCCTTAGCTAAGGCCTGATCTACACTATGACTTTAATTCGGATTTAGCAGCGTTAAATCGAATTAACCCTGCACCCGTCCACACAACGAAGCCATTTATTTCTAAATAAAGGGCTCTTAAAATCGATTTCTGTACTCCACCCCGACGAGCGGAGTAGCGCCAAAATAGATATTGTCATTTCGAATTAGGGTTAGTGTGGCCACAATTCGATGGTATTGGCCTCCAGGAGCTATCCCACAGTGCACCATTGTAACCGCTCTGGACAGCAATCTGAACTCGGATGCACTGGCCAGGTAGACAGGAAAAGCCCCGCGAACATTTCAGTTTTATTTCCTGTTTGCCCAGCATGGAGAGCACAGGTGATCACAGAGAGCTCATCAGCAAAGGTAACCATTCAGGCCAATAATCGAAAAAGAGCACCAGCATGGACCGTACGGGAGGTACTGGATCTGATCGCTATATGGGGAGAGGATTCAGTGCTAGCAGAATTTTGTTCGAAAAGACGAAATGCCAAAATTTTTGAAAAAATCTCCAAGGGCATGATGGAGAGAGGCCACAATAGGGACTCAGATCAGTGCTGTGTGAAAGTCAAGGAGCTCAGACAAGCCTATCATAAAACAAAGGAAGCAAACGGTCGCTCCGGGTCAGAGCCGCGGACATGCCGCTTCTACGACGAGCTGCATGCAGTTCTGGGGGGGGCTGCCACCACTACCCCACCTCTGACCGTGGATTCCGAGGCGGGGGTAATCTCATCAGCTACACCTGAGGTTTCTGCGGACGGGGAAGAGGAGGAGGAGGAGGATGAGCTTGCGGAGAGCACCCAGCACTCCGGTCTCCCCAACAGCCAGGATCTTTTTCTCAGCCTGACTGAAGTACCCTCCCAAGCCTCCCAACCCTTCCAAGCCAGTATCCAAGACCATGACCCCATGGAAGGGACCTCAGGTGAGTTTACCTTTTAAAATATAAAACTTGTTTTAAAAGCAAACGTTTTTTAATGATTACTTTGCCCTGAGGACTTGGGATGCATTCGCGGCCAGTACAGCTACTGGAAAAGTCTGTTAACATGTCTGGGGATGGAGAAGAAATCCTCCAGGGACATCTCCATGAAGCTCTCCTGGAGGTACTCCAAAAGCCTTGCCACAAGGTTTCTAGGCAGTGCAGCCTTATTCCGTCCTCCATGGTAGGACACTTGACCACGCCATGCTTGCAGCAAGTAATCTGGTATCATTGCATGACAAAGCCTGGCAGCGTATGGTCCCGGTGTTTGCTGGCATTCAAGCAACATCCGTTCTTTATCTCGCTGTGTAATCCTCAGGAGAGTGATATCGCTCATGGTAACCTGGTTGAAATACGGGAATTTAATTAAGGGGACAGAGGTGGCCATTCCTACTGGGCTGTTTGCCTGTGGCTGAAAAGAAATCCTTCCCTGCAGTTAGCCAAGCGTAGGGGGCGGGGGGGAATTGGCCCAGAGCTTTTCGCATTTGGCTAGCAGGGATCTTCCCTGATACCAGGCACACGGTGGGGGGATGGGTAAAGCAATCATCCCAGAGAATTCATGGCGGGGTGGGGTGTTAGTTTGGTTCCTGCAGGGATCTTCCCTGATACCAGCCACGCGGGGGGGGGGAGGGATAAAGTGATCATCCAGAGAATTGGATGGGGGGGGTTAGTTTGTTTTCTGCTGCTGAAGGTTAACAGGAAAACCACAGCACTCAACGGGCTTTGCTTGGTATGTGGGAAAGGAGGGTGCAGAAGCCGAAAGACAATGGCTTACCATGGCCGCATGCAAGCCGAATTCTGTTGCCCGGACCTGCGTCTGTGATCTCTAGCAACAAAGCCACAGGCGCTCAATATTAAGAGGCAAAATGCGACCTTGCACAGAAATCACATGTGCTATATAATGAGAATAGTGTTGGTCACCGTGAAAGAGTATAAGCATTGTTCTGCAAAATGTATCTTTTTAAAAAATTCTCTCCTTTTTTCCCTCCCTCCAGCAGCTGCAAATTTTTCAAGCCTCCCTCCTCCATCCCAAAGGCTATCTCAGATAAGGCGTTGGAAAAAGAAGACGCGAGACGAGATGTTCGCAGAAATCATGGAATCCACCCGCAGTGAAAGAGCTCATCTGAATGAGTGGAAGGACACGATTTCAAAGTATAGGAAAGAAGCCAGTGAACGTGAGGACAGGAGGGACCAACACGTGAGGACAGAAGGGACCAACGTGAGGAGAGGAGAGACGCTTGAGATGAGAGGTGGCGGCAGGAAGATCAGAGGATGCAGGATGCAACGCTGGGGCTGCTGTGTGAGCAAACAGACATGCTCCGGCGTCTGGTGGAGCTTCAGGAATGGCTGCAGGATAACAGAGTGCCGCTACAGCCCCTGTATAACCCCGCTCCCCATGTTCCATAGCCTCCTCACCCAGACGTGTAAGAATGCGGGTAGGGGAGGTTCCGTACACCCTCCCATTCCACCCCAGTGGACAGCCCAAGCAAAAGGCTGTCATTTTTTTAACCTTTTTTTATTGGCCTTTTCCTTCCCGCCAATCCTCCTCCCAAACCCCACCCGGGTTCTCTCCCTCTTTTTATAATCCATTAATAAAGAATAAATGATTTTTAAATGATAGTGACTTTATTTCCTTTGAAAGCAAGCTGGGGGAAGGGGGAGTGTGGGTTCCTTACAGAGAATGAGTCAATAAAGGGGGCGGTCAGGCCAGTCATGAAACTGGTTTTCAAAGCTTCTCTGATGCACAGCGCTTCCTGGTGTGCTCTTCTAATCGCCCTGGTGTCTGGCTGCGCGTAATCAGCAGCCAGGCGATTTGCCTCAGCCTCCCACCCTGCCATAAAGGTCTCCCCCTTACTTTCACAGAGATTGTGGAGCACACAGCAAGCAGAAATAACAATGGGGATATTGGTTTCGCTGAGGTCTGAGCAAGTCAGTAACGATCGCCAGCGACCTTTTAAACGGCCAAATGCACATTCTACCACTATTCTGCACTTGCTCAGCCTGTAGTTGAACAGCTCCTGACTCCTGACCAGGCTGCCTGTGTATGGCTTCATGAGTCATGGCATTAAGGGGTAGGCTGGGTCCCCAAGAATAACTATTGGCATTTCAACATCCCCAACGGTTATTTTCTGGTCCGGGAAGTAAGTCCCTTGCTGCAGCCATTTAAACAGAGTAGTGTTCCTGAAGACGCGAGCATCATGAACCCTTCCCGGCCAGCCCACGTTGATGTTGGTGAAACGTCCCTTGTGATCCACAAGTGCTTGCAGCACCATTGAAAAGTACCCCTTGCAGTTTATATACTGGGTACCCTGGTGCTCCGGTGCCAAGATAGGGATATGGGTTCCATCTATCGCCCCACCATGATAGGGACTCCAATTGCAGCAAAGCCATCCACTATGACCTGCACATTTCCCAGAGTCACTACCTTTCATAGCAGCACCTCAGTGATTGCTTTGGCTACTTGCATCACAGCAGCCCCCACAGTAGATTTGCCCACTCCAAATTGATTCCCAACTGACCGGTAGCTGTCTGGCGTTGCAAACTTCCACAGGGCTATCGCCACTCACTTCTCAACTGTGAGGGCTGCTCTCATCCTGGTATTCTGGCGTTTCAGGGCAGGGGACAGCAAGTCACAAAGTTCCATGAAAGTGCCCTTACGCATGCGAAAGTTTCGCAGCCACTGGGAATCGTCCCACACCTGCAACACTATGCGGTCCCACCAGTCTGTGCTTGTTTCCCAGGCCTAGAATCGGCGTTCCACGGATAGAACCTGCCCCATTAACAACATGATCTCCAAAGCACCGGGGCCCGCGGTTTGACAGAATTCTGTGTCCGTGTCCATGTCCATGTCCTCATCACGCTTGTCGCTGCGCTGCCGCCACCGCCGCCTCCTTGCCTCGTTTTTCTGGTCCTGGCTCAGCATAAACTGCACAAGAACACGCGAGGTGTTTACAGCGTTCATGACTGCTGTCTTGAGCTGAGCGGGCTCCATGCTTGCCGTGGTATGGAGTCTGCTGTGTTCACCCAGGAAAAAAAGGCGTGAAACAGTTGTCTGCCGTTGCTTTCATGGAGGGAGGGGTGAGGCTGTACCCAGAACCACCTGCGACAATGTTTTTTGCCCCATCAGGCACTGGGATCTCAACCCAGAATTCCAATGGGCGGGGGAGACTGCGGGAACTATGGGATAGCTATGGGATAGCTACCCACAGTGCAATGCTCCAGAAATCGACACTAGCCCCGGTACATGGACGCACACCGCTGAATTAATGTGCTTAGTGTGGCTGCATACTTTCGACTTTATACAATCTGTTTCCAAAATTCAAATTATATAAATTCAGATTAATCCCGTAGTGTAGACATACCCTAAGGCTGTAGCAGACTCATTAATCTCTAAGTGGTCTCGGTGCCACTAGATGGGACACAGCATCACACACAGGAGGTGTGTGGGTTAGACATTGTCAACAGTGGAGCCTCCATATAGCTAACTTAATACCCTTACATTTTCACCAGAAAATGCAGCCTGATGTATGAAGTATCTGCCTCATATTGCAAAGGCATTATACTGTGTTCAAATCCTTCATGGGGTTTTGCTTTTATTAGAAATTCCGCACCTCTTTTATCAGTTCCTTCACTGATGCACTGTATGACCTTTGGAAAGTCACTTCCTCTCTGTTATCTCTCCCATCATTTGTCTGTCTTTTTCTTCCAATTTTAAACTCTTTGGGGCGGAAATTCTCTCTTACTGGTACCTGTGTCGTTGCAAAGCTGCCCTCAGACTAACCAGTAGGGGCTTGATTTGGGTGGCCACCTTAGGCAGATGTGATGCCTGTTACTGAGATCCCAGAAAGGCTTACGCATGTCAGGCTGGAAATCAGACTGGAAATAAAGCGGAAGTTTTTAACCATGAGAGTAATTAATCATTGGAACAATTTACCTAGGGTTGTGGTAGATTCTCCATCACTGACAATTTTTAAATCACAATTGGCTGTTTTTCTAGAGGACATGCTCTAGGAATTATTTTGGGAAAGTTCTATAGCCTGTGCTATGGAGGAGGTCAGACTAGATAGTTCCAGTGGTCCCTTCTGGCCTTGGAATCTATGAACCTATGTGGAGTAGTTTGGTGGAAGCCAGTGGCACTGCTTGTGTGAGTACAATTATGCATGTGTGTAAGCCTTTGCAGGACAGGGGCCTATAAAAGCAACCGTGTTAGAAAAGAGGTAGCTATATAAATGATCAAGTTAAGTGGAACACAGTTCGGACTAACTCAGCTCTTTTAATGTACATGGGATCAAGGAACTGAAGACAGCAAATCAAGTTAAAGAAAACTCTTAGAGAACTAACTGGATCTTCTCTTCTCAATTCAGAGTGCCCCTGTATGGAGTTTTAAATCCTTAAGTTCCAAAATGTTAGCCTCAATTGTGTGCTGGTTAACATGACTATTTAACCCTTTCCTAACATACTCTTCTTTTATAAATATTGCATCTTTATTTTAGCTGAAATGTTACTTTGCCTAACTTGGCTTTTTTGCATGTGAAATGTTTTGGATTAGATTACAGGTATGTGCAAAATTATATAAATGTATATTTTTGCTAACAGCTATGAACATATGCTATTTACTATTTTAAAGCATTATTTATTTGTTTGGTTGGTTTTGGAATTTGTTATTGCCAAACACTTCCACATATAGCACTTCAAAAGACACAGATATCTTGGTTTTCCTTTTTGTTAACACTTACTGTTGCATTTTCAGACATCAGACACATGGCATTTCATTACATGCCTATAGTCAAAATCCTCCACCTCTTATACCAAAATTAACTATATAAATTGCCTACCACAGAAAAGTTGCTTTTGTAACATGATCAAGGTACCTATACATTTAAATGAATGCACAAATCCACCATAAGAGACACCATGGCGCTCTCTCAGAATATCTTCAACCAGCAATAAACTTAAAAAAGCTGGAATGAGAACACTTTTGGAGGAAAATTAGTAGGAGTGGGTGGGCACGGAAAGGAAAATGTGGTTCTCTTAAAAACTTTCCTTTATGGGACTCAGTAGGAAATTAGATTCATACACTAACCTTTGGTCATTTGGCTTAAATTATGAATCCTACTGTAGGAAAAGGTAAAAGGAGTTTGGCTCTCTCATCCTAGGGTGTAATGCATGTTTGTCCAAATGAGAAAAAACACCACTAATAATAATAATAACATAAATAGCTTCCATAGTGTTTTAAGTTTACACAGCATTGCCCAAATATTATCTAATTGATGTGCATAGGGCAGCCCATTTGGCAGTCTGTTTTCAGGAAATACGTAGAATTTGGGGAACATGGGTCTTGCAACTTTAATCTGTGTTCAGCCAGGTCTATCAGCTCTTTTATAGCAGAGACACTATCTAGTCTAACTAAATTGCATAGAAATACTGTTGTTTGTTTGTTTTGGCCAATCTACAATATCTCTCATCTTGATTCTTAAGAATGTCCTGGCCTATTGCACCTTTTCATGAGGCAGGTACCATAGAGCGGAGATGTAACAGACCATGACACAGCGACTTGACAAAAGTGTTGAGCAGTCTCCCCCTTTGCTAAATCAGGGAGGACAAGGAATCAAAGAACGTGTCCAAGAACCAGAGTTGGATTACATAGATTTAAGCAGTAAATTAATTATATATCAGAAGGGCATTTCCTGGTAATTGATAATTGGCTGGATTTGCCTCAGACTCTTCTAAATCTGCTTATTAACTTTATCTTTCACAATTTATAAAGGGCTTATCACCATTATTGTATCTCAGTAAACAATACATATCTGAAAACAAGACATATGAATCCTCACTTATAATTTTAAATGTTCCATGAAATAAGCCCCCACGTTAGGAAATTAAATTAAATAATGGAGATATCCCATCTCCTAGAACTGGAAGGGACCTTGAAAGGTCATCAAGTCCAGCCCCCTGCCTTCACTAGCAGGACCAAGTACTGATTTTGCCCCAGATTCCCAAGTGGCCCCCTCAAGGATTGAACTCACAACCCTGGGTTTAGCAGGCCAATGCTCAAACCACTGAGCTATCCCTCCCCCCGATGTGTAATACAACTGAGAAGTAGAATGGGGTACAGAGCCCCAGCTAACTGCTATACACTGCTAAATTCATCTCTATACAACAGGGTACAGATGACTGAACTAAAACGTTAGATCCAAATGTCCCCAAACTTGGTCTGGATCTGAACATCACAGATCTCTAGAACAATCAGACCCCAAAAGAGTGATGTGCCGAGGAGACCCACTGAATACGCTAGTCCTTTATGACCTCACAGCTCAAGCAACCCTTCTCCACACAAACACATCGTGAACAGCAGGTAGAGCACATCATACCGACATCATCTTTGTCATTAACCCTCTCCTTACCCCAGGCAGTCACACAAGGAAGAATAATATCACGTGGACCAAATTACAGGAATGGAATTAGGTTGACAAGATATCATTACCCGATCTGGAAATTTAATGTAACTAGCAGAGTAAAAGGTTAACACCAGTTGACTATTTCAGAAGTCTCAGTGGCAGCGCTTACTGGAAGTGAAGGACATGCTGCTTTGTATTGTACATTGCGTCTGATGAAATCTAATCTGTACCACACCTTAACTTCATTTAAGTCAGATCCTCAGCAATCCTATCCCTGCTACATTCATAGTCGGTTTTGCTGGTATAGTATATTTGGTCTTTTGTTGACTCTGTTCACCATTACCAGTTACATTCCTATGTGATTACATTCTGCTGTCATTATGCTAAATTGTTCTGGTGCAACTAAATGCAGTTGCTGGAATATCCACTGGTATCTTTTAGCATCTGCAAAACAGCACTTGTAACGTACCTAAGGGCCATAGTAATCACAACCAAAATAGGTCAGAGACCCAGAACAGCAACATAGTGTTCAGTGCAATAATGATCTCATAATAAACGGCTAACATACCTGATAGGCAAGTGTGCTTGGGTGCAGTCTCCTACAGGTATTTCATAAACAGAACACATAATGGCACTTGCAGTACATACGCATTATACAGAAGTGTCTGTAGAGCGAAAGTGGGTGGGAGAGCTTTGCTGCCCTCTCTCCTTGACACATTTAATGTAAGGGGTTTTTGCATGTTATGGGGATAGGGTGACCAGATAGCAATCGGGACAGGGGATGGTGGGTAATAGCTGCCTATATAAGACAATGCCCCAAATATCAAGACTGTCCCTATAAAATTGGGACATCTCATCACCCTATATGGGGAGGTCATCTTCCAAAACTTTGTTGAATTGCCACTCAGCACCATCCCTAGATGACGGAGAAATGAGGTGACCGCTCTGGGCCCTCCGCTTTGGGAGTCCCCACGGGCCGGGCGATTGGCTGGTGCCGCATGGGTGGTGGGTGAACCATGTCTGGGGGAGGCTACCCCCAGCCCCAACCCCTCACACCCGAGGGAGAGCGTGTGCCCTGGAGCGTCGGGAGGGAGAGCACACGACGCCGTTGCAGCCTCCCCAGCCCCGGGAAGACGGGCGGCGTGGCCCAGCCCCCTGGAACCCAGTGGCACTGCCGAAGTGGGGCCCTGGAGGGGCAGAATGTGGGCAGGGCCACACCTGGTTGTTTGGAGAGGCACTGCCCTCCCCCCATCCCCCCAGCCTTCCCTACCCACCCATGGTGAGGTCGGTCCCAAAACTGACGTCACTTCCACCCCAGGCCCAGGACTCCCCTAGGGGCAGCCATGTCACTGACACCAAAAGTTACAAAGATCTGAATGTGTGGCTAATGGGTTCCACAATATGCTTATGTTTTGCGAAGGGACATCCTTGAGATCAGTCTCTTGGCTCAGACATACCAGTGATACTCTAACCATTGGTGGTGAATAAAGCTCCCGTGGAACTTGTTGTAAAAGTCTTGGAGTTAAATAAAGATGGCCTTGATCCAAAACAGCGGATCAGAATAATCCCAGACTTTAAGAAAGTCCAGAGCCAGGCTCTCTGTCTTGTCTTTCGTGTTAAGGCCACTTTCCTGGCCAAATTCCCAACTTGGATAATTAGATCCTGCCTTCTTACATTTTTCTACAATTTCTGTGGGACTCAATATTCATCTTTACTTCCTATCTTAAGCGGTGGGGTAATGTATTTATTTGCTGTTAAATAATGCCCAAATCAGAGGCCAGGGCCCCATTGTGCTAGGTGTGTAAAATAAAACAGGTGCTACGGCAAAGCGTTTACATGCTTGTTTTAAAAGGAAATGCTTACAGAAGACATAGTTGGCTTGTAGCTAAGGTTGGACCAACATACCGCCAGCCTGTTCAGGAAAGCCCTTGAATAGTTTGTTTTTGAGGAGACCAACCTTTTTTAAATGCAAAGAAAATAAGTTAAGGCTCAAGAGGAAGTATTTGTCTCTCTGCAGCTTAATCAACCATAGGTGAAACCAACACCCTCTTGTCTCACTTAGTCACTCAATTATTATGCTCTTGCTTTTCTATTTATTTATTTATTTATTTATGGTAATGAACCTTTTTCTCGATTTAAATCAGAGAGTGAAACGGAGTAACTTTGCTATTAGTGGTGTGTTCTGCTTCTCTCTCTGCCTCTACTTCTTCCTTCCTCTGTTTTCATTCTTTTGTCTTGAATTATTTGTGGAGGAGTATGGGATCCTAAAGTCTCTTGGCATATGTTGATTTGTGTGCTTCAGACATGTTCACACAGGCTTTTTTAATGTATGCAAAACACTTAATACCTCCACCAGTCTCCAGTTTTAAGTGCTTGAAAACAACACAATTCAGATCATGAACCAGATTTAGTATTAGCGCAGGCCAGATCCTAAACAGCATTGTTCTGTTGCTATGTTTGATGTGTCATTGCATCAGTTTAAAGACAAACTTGAATGCAGCTTGTTCTCTCTCTCTAGTCTTGCAAAGCTAGCTCATATGAGACTTTTAAGCCTTGGCTACATACACAAGTTGTACCAATTTGACTACATCAGTTTAGAAAATGATGTAGTCAAATTGCTACAACTCCCTGTGATGCTTCCCCAGGGCACCCAAGGGTGTGAGGCATCTCCAGCCCCAGTCCACTGAACACTCTCAGTAGGTGCAGATCTGCTGCTCCCAAAGAAGCAGTACACTCCAGCTTACCAGTTACACCTCAGATCACCACTCGCTTCACACACCACACTTAAATATGCTTATAGTGAAAACAAGTAAAT